>NC_056743.1:1573661868-1573754368 GCF_019279795.1 Protopterus annectens
AAAAAGGCTGAAGAAGGGGAGTGTCAGCATGACACACCAGTGCAGTGCAACAGGGATACTAAGGATGCTAAGAATCACTGTATCTGCACATAGTCAGGTTCAGGAACTGTGGCAGACATAACCCTACCCCCACAGCAATAGTAACGGCAGTGTGTGAACACCAAGGAATGTGCACATGAGTAGACCTTGCAATCATGCAGATTAGCTGGACATGTGTATGGCAGCCTGAACATACACTGGCAAATGCAGATGGCCCACGCTAGTATACCCCTGCTAGGAGTAGTGACTGCTGTAGTACACATAACAATAGGTGCGACAAACCATCATGATAAGGGTGTGCCTACATATGCCCACACAGAATGTATGCATTGCGGTCAGCATCCACGCACCTAACACATTCCGTAGACACTGCATGTGAAAGTACAGGATATGTCACATATCAGCCTCATGTACTGTTAAGATATGCGGTGACATGGTCCCATGGCAGATCAAGGATTAGTCCATCATATCAATAAGTGAGTGTACACCCCCATAGTCATGGTATGCTCTGATGGTTGTCAGTGTAAGAGTATTGGATTGGTCACACATGGTCCACTAATGTTGAGAGCTGTAAATCAGACATCAGGCATTCACAAATGACATCTGTCCACATATCATCCCAGGTATGCGTTGCTGAAAAACCTAGGGGCTGTGAGCATTAAAGCTGACATAACTGAGACAGTACTACACATTCAGCAATGGGTTGCACACCTGTGAGGTGTGGTGCCTAGTACATGGCAGGGTGCAGAACAGGTGCACAGCAATACTGTGTACATGAGTGCAATGGTATCCAGGGGAAGGGGCATCACCTAGTGACACAGCACATGCATCACACACATGTATACTGTTGCTAGCATGGATTCACTATAGCTGCACTGCATGCTGTTGTGTACCATATGTTATGCATGTTGACAAATGGGTAACAGGAGGACTGTGTGTACTATCATTGTGCAACCTCACCTGTATGTGTGTGTGTGCATCCTGATGGGTAGTTAGTTTGTCTGTAGGGTCACTCTGGTGAAGTGGTGGGAGGTTGATGCATGTAGGATGCATGTGTGAATGTGTGTGTTTGTATAGTTGGCCATATATGCACATGTGTGATTGTGGGGTGTTTATACATCAGTACCTCCCTTTGGGATCGTGCAGTACATGGACATGGACTGCCACATTACACACCATGAAAACTTGTCATTTATGCAATCACAGGACAGCTGATAGTATAATAAGGTCCGTAGCATGCAACAGGAATTGAGAGGGAAGGTAGACACCAGATATACCCTTAATATCACATTCAGCAGAGAGATGACCTACAACCCACGTATGCAGCACTACAGATGCATTGGGGAAGTACTAGTCAACACCAGGGAATGTATCCATATATTACAGTTGTCACATGATAGGCTGATTGAGCAGCATATCTGGCATGTACTGAGCAATACATACACATGACACATCAGTGCATGATATTATGGAGTGAACATAGTAGCCCATACATATAGGGGCCATGCTCATGATGTCTGGACATACACAGGGTGTGCACTGAATGACAGCAGTGAGGCCATCTAAAACTGCTACACATAGGTCAGGCAGGTAATGTAGTAACAGGTCTTGTGTTGTGATCACTTATCTAGGCATTTAGAGGACTGATATGTTAATAAGTGGTATCAATGTGTGTATGTTACCAAGCATGATGCAGGATGGGGAACACATGGAAATATACGTGAGACTGTCTGTATAGTCACGGACAGGTAGGTATTACAGTGGTGTGTGTGTGTGTGTGTGTGTGTGTGTGTGTGTGTGTGTGTGTGTGTGTGTGTGTGTGTGTGTGTGCGTGTGTGCGTGTGTGCGTGTGTGTGTGTGTGTGTGTTTGTGTGTGTGTGTGCGTGCGTGTGTACTGGTAGGCAATGCTGTACAGGTTTTAAAGTGCATTTATTGTTTTTCCCCACAGGTGGCGAGGTGGGTCAGGGTCCCTCCTGCATGCAATCTGATGTTGGTGTCCATACAGACACCGAAGATGATGATAGTACTGTTGAGGCACAGGTGGGGTTGTCAGGGGCCAAAACAGTGCCATTATTTGATATCCCCCTTTTAACCACCTCAACTCCTCACACAGTTTCAGTGCCCATACATACCCCATCACCAGTGGCCATTGCAGAGGGACAGCTGGTGTTTGGTGGCTGTGCACAGGAAAGTGTGGTAACCATGCCTATTGTGTCTGGTCACAGCAGGCATAGCTGGATGTCCGGCAGGGCACCACATAGGCAGATGTCCCAGGGTGCTCGTGGTAGGGCTGCTGGACATTATATCCCTGGCAGAGGTGACATAGCTGGTACCAGCAGGTGCATCTCTCAGGCTGTCATGGCGGTGCAGGCACATATAGAACGTTACACTAGACAGGGCCTGAGGCTACAGAGGGCTGCTCTCACATCTGCAATTGACAATGCCCATGAATTGGCTGGTGCCATCCGTGCATTAACTGAGTTCATGGACAGACGATGTAGTAAGATGATGGCCCTCATCGACCGTGGTCTGTCAGTGCTTGAACATGTGGTGGGAGTGCTGCAATGGCCTCATGGACGTAGGCCAGCAATGCCAACAGCTGGCTGTCAATGTGGACATGCTAGGACACCGCGGTGCTTCCATAGTGGCAGTACCAGCCCCAGCACTGTGGGGGATGCTGTCCACACCACACCACAGCAGGCCAAAAGCACGTGGTCCTGGCCAGTCCCAGGAGGGACCTGGTACCAGTGGACATTTGTCATCATCAGATGAGAGTAGCGCATCGAGGCCTGTACCTGGGCATGCCCATGGAACCCCTGGCAGGCACAGTCCATGTGTCTGTGACTGGAGGCAGTGAACTGCAGACTCTGCCAGGTATGGTCTGCAGCTGTCCATAAACACCTGTGTAGGGCAGCCACATGGCAGAACTGTGTGCATGCATACCCACACACTATACAAACACACCTAGGGCAACCCTATACCTACACACACCACATCACCATGCCCAGTTCACCTCAGTACACCCCTCACCCACACACATGGTGTCAAATGTATGGCCCACCCTCAGCCTCTGGCAAACCAACAACACACCCTGTGCATATGATTATACCTGTGCCATATCCCTGTCATCCATACCATCAATGCAGGGACAGGCTTATATAGTTCTGATGCACACAGTGACTGTACTATAGTGTACCACAGTACTGCAGCATAACATGTTGCAAGGAGTAAAGTGTAATGCATATATGTCAGGTAGTGTAGCCATCCAACAATGATGCATTATAGCTGCTAGTAACACTGGTTGATTGTGGTCTCTAGAATGTTATCCATTTGTGTTGTAGGTGTACATGTGTTAGCACAAGGATGGTCTGCAGTCATATTCCACAACAGGGTATGGCACTGTGGTGACACCATGGCTGTAACATATCTGGGGTACAGTTGAACATGTCGCAGGTTTGTATAGCACTTATTGCCTGTGCCACATGGACAAGTGACCCACTGGGGTATGTATAATCTGTAGCCTGATGTAGACCCATCCACATACATGCACACTGTTACTTGACAAACTGGGACTAGACCCCTACCTAGGTATGTAGTGATACTGAAGTGTGTGGCTTCCATTGCACAAACCACACAGCGTTTAGGGCGAGGTGTGTTCCAGGTTACATGTGACATGCAGAACATCCCCAGACATGTACAGTATGCTAATGGGGGATGTAATGGGTGTATATGGACTATGCATAATGTGACATACCTTCATATACACATTAACAGACACATAACATGCAGACGCACATCTGAGAGACTGGGTCTATCACTGCTAATTTGACCATGTGTCCAATGTGTTACAGGTAGGCTGCACACAGCACATGCATAACTGGCCTGGATTGTGGTATCAGTTACCTGTATGGTTGATGGTGACAGTGGTAACCATAACGTGGTACATGGGACATATACCGGGTGTACCTTGGTGTAATGACAGTGTACACAGCACACACATCCCTCAGTGGACATTCTACTTCATGAAACCCATGATGACACTCTGATATACCCACCATCACACATTGGCCATGAGTGCAATACAACCCATTGTAGATCCCAATAGTTGTACTACAGGGATATGCATCTAATGCACATGGCACACACATAGCAGGGTGTTGCATTGTCATGCCTCACCTATGGGCAGCAACAACACTATCTGTACTACTGTGTGGCAATGGATATTGTAATAGGAGTATGTGGCCTCAGAATGCTGTACCCTACAGTTAAACGGACATGCACACATACACACACTTGCCAAAACACAATGGGTGTCCCATGCATATCATCCCATTTGTACAACACTGTTGTGATGGTACTGCAAGGCTTGTGTAGCTGGTATGGAGAGGAGCTTAACAAGGTACATGTAATGTCCCATACAGCAGCAGCCACAACTGACTATGAAAATATGTGTTGTGGTGGTTGTGAAGGCCCTCATGGAATTTCCAAGTATAGGTGTGCTAACACACAGACACTGCTATACTCAGTCATGCACACGTACATGTGTCAGTACTGGGGTGCATCTCTGCAGGTGATCATAGCTGCGTACCTAGCTATTGTCCAAGGGGAGATGGGTTGTGTAGGAGTTGTGTGTACAGTGGTATCCTGCCACCTGCAATGTAGCAGCAGCCAAGCTATCGACAGACACTACTATGGTGACCCTCATGATGGAAGTGACATGCAACAGCCATTCTTCCAGGTGCCTCCTGCACATGGCCACCGAGGTGATCAAGTTAACATGCATACAAAATGCATTACAACACATGGTTAGTGATTGTTTAATTAAATCTTGGAAAGTGAGAGGATGCTTGAGGAATGGAGAAAAAGTGTTTTGGTACTGATTTGTAAGAATAAGGGTGATGTGCAGAGCTGTAGCAACTACAGAGGGATTAAATTGATCAGTCACAGCATGAAGTTATGAGAAAAAGTAGTGGAAGCTATGTTAAGAAGGGAAGTGATGATTAGTGATCAGCAGTATGGTTTCATGCCAGGAAAGAGCACTACAGATGCAATGTTTGCTCTGAGAATGTTGATGGAGAAGTACAGAGAAGGTCAGAAGGAGTTGCATTGTGTCTTTGTGGACTTAGAGAAAGCATATGACAGGGTGCCTAGAGAGGAGTTGTGGTATTGTATGAGGAAGTTGGGAGTGTCAGAGAAGTATGTAAGAGTGGTACAGGATATGTACGAGGGTAGTGTGACAGCGGTCAGGTCTGCAGTGGGAGTGACGGATGCATTTAAGGTGGAGGTGGGATTACATCAAGGATCAGCTCTGAGCCCTTTCTTATTTGCAATGGTGATGGACAGGTTGACAGATGAGATCAGACAGGAGTCCCCAAGGACTATAATGTTTGCAGATGACATTGTGATCTGTAGTAAGAGTAGGGGACATGTGGAGGAGACCCTGGAGAGGTGGAGATATGCTCTAGAGAGAAGAGGAATGAAGGTCAGCAGGACTAAGACAGAATATATGTGTGTGAATGAGAGGGAGGATAGAGGAACGGTGAGGATGCAGGGAGTAGAGGTGGTGAAAGTGGATGAGTTTAAATACTTGGGATCAACAGTTCAGAGTAATGGTGAGTGTGGAAGAGAAGTGAAGAAAAGAGTACAGGCAGGATGGAGTGGGTGGAGAAGAGTGTCAGGAGTGACTTGTGACAGATGAGT
Organism: Protopterus annectens; assembly: GCF_019279795.1. Taxonomy (NCBI): domain Eukaryota; kingdom Metazoa; phylum Chordata; order Ceratodontiformes; family Protopteridae; genus Protopterus; species Protopterus annectens. The sequence continues at coordinate 1,573,667,608 of NC_056743.1, forward strand.
ACCAGTAAGAATGAAAGGGAAGGTCTGCAAGAGGGTAGTGAGATCAGCTATGTTATATGGGTTGGAGACAGTGGCATTGACAAAAAGGCAGGAGCCAGAGCTGGACATGGCAGAGTTAAAGATGTTAAGATTTGCACTGGGTGTGACGAGGGTGGACAGGATTAGGAATAAGTATATTAGAAGGTCAGCCCAGGTTGGAAGGTTTGGAGACAAAGCCAGAGAGGCAAGATTACATTGGTTTGGACATGTGCTGAGGAGGGATGCAGAGTATATTGGGAAAAAGATGCTAAGGATGAAGCTGCCAGGTAACAGGAAAAGAGGAAGGCCTAACATAAGGTTTATGGATATGGTGAGAGAGGACATGCAGGTGGTTGGTGTGACAGAGCAAGATGCAGAGGACAGGAAGAAATGGAAACAGATGATCTGTTGTGGTGACCCCTAACGGGAGCAGCCGAAAGAAGAAGGAAAGGATCATTACCCAGTAGGGGTTATATACTGTGACACAGCTCACACACCAGGGATACAACAGGGAGGCCTCAAAGTCCAGCTATGCCTGCAGGTGTGCCTGTTGTCAGTACTACATTTAGCACACTACTCTTGCATGGGTAGGCATTGTCAACAGTAGTACCACCATGATACACTACATGCCAGTGTGACAGCAGCCCTGTATGTAACAAAGTTACAGAGATAACAGTGCTGTACAGGCCTCATATACATCTGTGTCCCAGACATCATACTCACACCTCTTGCTACTGTAATGACAGCACATAGGCGCATGTCTTGTTCATCGCATTACATACACTTATTAAAGATGACATTACCCTGCTATGTTATCAGACTGGTGGTGTGAACTGGTTACCAGGGCTAAGCCATGCTTAGCAGGTATCAACATTGCTGCAATATAACAGCTAACCAGATTTGCGCACTGGTAAGCGAAGCCATTTAACCGTACCTTAGCACTGCTTAGCTTCGCGCAAACCCACGCAGCCCTGCTTTAAGCTGCTCAAAACTGCCTTAAGCACTCTGTGTCCGACAGCCCTTGTTCTGCCCAGCAACAAAATAAACAGCGCCTGCAGGACTTGAACCCAGGATCCTGTACACTAAAGCTCAACAGGTAACCACTAAACAGTTGCCTTTACTTCCACAATTGTGTAGTATTTGTTATTAATATGACTGTTGCATCACATATGTTGTTTTAACATAAAGTACACATAGCAGGTACATACGGTGAGATACATTTGGGAGAGTATACACAATCGTGAGGTTTACAAATGACAGGAATATGGATATATATATATATATATATATATATATATATATATATATATATATATAATAGGTTGATATATGTCTACATGTACATACACATGTATATTCATACATATGTCTCTATACACATCTGTATAGTGCAACATATATATGGGCATGTTTACATCTTTTCGTATGTACATACACACACACATATATATATATATATATATATATATATATATATATATATATATGTATATATATGCATATATACACACACATATATATATATATATATATATATATATGCACATATAGATATATATATATATATATATATATATATATATATATATATAGATATATGCATATATAACTATATGTGTATGCACATCTTATGTGCACAGATATGCCTATTTATGTAGATATATATGTCGATATATCTATAACTATATGTGCATACATATCTATTCTGATATACCTATTATGTCAATATATATGTAGATATCCATATGTATATGTGCATATGTATCTGTAACTGTATATGTGTAGACATATTTTGCTGTATATATGTATATATTTGTGTTTATATATATGTGTTTATATATATATATATATATATATATATATATATATATATATATATATATATGTGTGTACATATACATATATATATGTATGGATATGTATATGTGTATATATGGCTAATTATATATACATATATGTCCACCATATGTCCTGACCATGGAGTGGAGCCCTACCTCAGCCCCAATAGTCCGAAACTCATAGTGCAAAGGGATATCAGGTATGTTGTGCAGGTATATATATATGTAGACTATTGCTACTATGATAGAGGTTGTCTTCACAGACATGTGGTGTGTGGGAGGTCACATCTGCTTTTAACATGTGCACCATTGGGTACTGACAGACATCCTAAGGACATCATAGTACAGTACCACTGCTAGCACAGTAATGATCCTGAGGACTACAGCAGAGATATGGCCAATAAATGTGGACAGTCTGCCACACTCTGGTCTGTCCAGAGGTATACACAGTACCCCTTAGTGCAAGAAATGTGGACCAAGCCTGACAATATGGATGTTAACAGCCATGTAGATGGGTATATCATGTAAATACTGGTATGCATTTGCCCCCATAGGTTAAGCATTCACACACCCCTCTCTGTCCTGACACATAATAACTGCTGGTACAGTGGTGCCATGGCCACATACTACCCACTAGTTAGTGACATGCAGCTGTACAGCATCCCACTGCTTTGCCTGACATAGATTACTGTTATGGTGGCCTGGCAGCAGTACATCTGGCAAGTATCTGGACATATCATCACACTGGGTAAGTACACTAAGCTGCTAGGCATGTAACAAAGCACTGTGCAGGCTACAGGCAGACTGCCACAACACTTGTCCACATTTCTTATGGGGGAATACACATGTACCTGCATATATAGCAGGCTCTACAGGCATGTCACAGCACAGAGTAACAGACACCTGTGTGAAAGTGCATAACCACAACCAATGTGAACACAGCCACAGCCACATATGGTAGCTAGTGTAATATTACAGTATATGGACTATCTGATCAACACCATCCTCATATGTGCCACTCACACACACTAACCCTATATATACTGGGCTGCTACACAGTGTGGTCCGATGCCTGTCTGTGGTAACAGACATGTGTGTGTTTGGCCCTACAAACATGTAAGCTGATAGGGTAACATAAAGTGGAGCAGCATGTAACATCAGATAGAGCAGGGCCAAGGACAATGACATCTACCACACTCTGTACACATGCCAAGGTACATATTCACAAGACACACACACACACACTGTCGACAATCACCATAAGTACATAGACCTCAGTACTGTACATACAACCACAGAATGCCCAGGTTATATCCTCAAAATAGAACCCCTACTATACATAACATGTGTCACAGTCTGATATCACACTGGCTTGTTATCAGATATGTCAATAAATTATGCCATACAGGACATATGCACCTCTTACTGCATGACATATGTACACAGGTTGACAGGGCTGTGGCTGGAGGCACAAACACAGGGCCAATATTGACATGCTGATGTGATAACCTCATACATTTACTGTTGTAACAGGGTTTGTTGCGACATATGTCTTATGAGGGATATGAGGTCAGAAACTCTCATGTCTGTCCCCATGTACTGACTGCAATCCTTACACTGTGCTTCTGCAGTTCGCAGATAGATGCTCTGTGAGTAACACAAGAAACAAAAGTCACCACACACTGCCCAGTCTGCAGATGACCCTACAGATGGGCCTTCCTCAGGAATATAGCACTGTCATGACAGGTATTAAACCATGTAGACCAACCATATACACACACACCCCCTGTTAAACCAACATTACCCCAAATGCATAATAGCAACACTTGCATTCTGTAGTCATGTCAGGCACATTCCCCTCCTGTGTGTTGGCCTGTTTCCACAGTGTATGTTGTTAGAGGTAAATCCCCAATCCATCTGAGATGCTGTTTAGAAAATGACAGATCTAGGTCCTGCTCACAGTAAATGAAAAGGTCCAACACCAACATGATGTTCCTAGATATTGGATTGTGTTTTCATGCAATTGGCTATGGTAATGTTATTACAGCTGTTCTACATGCAATCAGCTAGAGGAGGGTTGCAATTTGTGCAGAGGCCATCAGCTGATCATAAGCATTGCTTACGAAACACCTGCTGCTGCCTTAGCAAAGCAGATGTAGGTCTCCAGGTCCACCAGAGAGGAAGTGAGAGAGGCAGACAGAGGGAAAGATAAGTCAGGGAGGGGTGGTTGAGTAAAACCTAAGCATGTTTGTGTCACACACCTACCAGTGCAGGGTATCAAACCCCTGACTGAATATGTATTGCTATCACATGTCTATGCAGTTATTGGATGTGCAACATAGCTTACATGGTGGGGAGCTCTCCAAATTTATATGTGATGGTGAGTGACATCTGCAACAGTGATAGGGTAGCTATACGGTAGGTGTAGTGCATGTGCCTCTTCGCATGAACAGGTGTCAGCATCAACACAGCCACACTCTGTCAGGAACCCACACACATTGACACACTTGGCAGGGTCAGGAATACACCTCCTCACTAGTTAGTTTGCCACAATACAGTATTTTGCAGGTATCACATGCACCACAGGGGTTATCCAGAGTTTATATGGGCAAGGCATATGTGGAGGTATCTGACATCAGACAGCATGCTTCAGAATGCCAGTGGGGGTTGTAGAGAGTTTGAATGTGGTCAAAGGCATCATACACCATACACACAGACACAGGGTGCCAGTACTGACATGCATGGGTGCATTGCTTCATGGGTGTGTAGTGGTTGACTGTACCAGATGGCTATACTAGGCTAGGTGATGAGCATACCTTGGCATCAGGCCACATGACAATGGTCTGCAGTGTTGCTCAGGGGTGTAGTGTCTGGATTGCCCCAGACAGGTGGGTATTGTATTCACCATCCAGTCACCTGGGTAACTATTGTGTGTGGCCATTGCTGTGCATTGCTTGCCATGTATGTGTTCATCAGTCCATGACATGGATGGCGTCTGGGATGTGCACACGTCGCACATGCATGTACAGTGACATGTGGAACTGTACTTGGGGTGTCTGGCCCATGTTGTGTACACAGATTGTTATCATCAGATGTACCAGTCCTGGCTTCATGTGGCGGGAACTGGTAATGGACAGCAGGTTGACCCTGCATCTACATTGATAGCATGATACAGGTATTCGCTGGGGTCAGTGGCATCTGTCCATACAGGGCATGTGTTTAAGGCATGGTATGTCCTTTGTGGGTCACATTTGATGGCACCAGAGATGTTGCGGGTTTCCAGTGGGGAACATAGTGAAGGCGCACTGTCTGCATGTGCATGCCTATTGCACTGATGGACAGGCTGCCATGCCCTCTGTAGTCCACTGCAATCACACCATGGTTACTATTTATGGGCAATATGTAGGGTACTACTGACATAGAGGTTGTTGCCTTGGCAAGTGTGTTTGTGTATGAGACATAGGGTGAGAGTGTTCTCTGGGTAATACAAGGGTTGTTAACTTTGTTTTCCAGGCCTTGATGTCACATGTAGGGGTATGGATTGGCATCCCAGCCTCTCAGCTATTTCACATCTGTTATCCCTGTAAGGTGGACATTGTGACATATAATAGGGCCACCATATAAGACATTTGCAAAACCCATTCCACAATGAGTCCAGTTGTTACACACTCACAGCCACCTCCACACAGGATACAAATGACAGACATAGACTCACACACACAGGGACACCAGACACACACCTGCCATGTCTGGGATTAGAACTCCTATCTAACTAGCTTATTACATGAAAGCACTACGCAGTTATATGACACACCATGGGGATTACTGGGCTACACCTTTTCCAAAGGTGTATTTCACAGTGAATGATATCAGCAGCCTTGCCAAAGTAAGGCATTTGATCTGTAGTGAGTGTGACTAGCCTAAAATGCATTGCTCCCTACACAAACAAAGGAACACATGCACAAGCATCCACACTTGCCATGTGTGGGAATAGAACCACTACCAGAGTACTATATCACATTACAGCATTATGCTGTTATAGGATGCGCCACAGAGATTACTGAGCTGCACCTTTCCCAAAGGTGTATTTCACAGTGAATGACATCAGCAGCCATGCCAAAGTAGGACATTTTAATTGCAGTGAATGTGACTAGCATAAAAAGACATTGCTTCCTACACAGACTGAGACACACACACACAGTTGCCATGTCTGGGATTAGAACTCCTACCTAATTAGTTTATCTCACTACAGCATTACGCAGCTATAGGATGCACCACAAAGATTACTGGGCTCTACCTTTCCCAAAGGTGTATTTCTCAGTGAATGACATCAGCAGCCTTGCCAAAGTAGGGCATTTGAATTGTACTGAGTGGGACTAGCCTAAATAGCATTGCTGCCTACACAGACAGAAACACACAAACACACTTAGTTGCCATGTCTGGGATTAGAACTCCTACCTAGCAAGTTTATCACACTACAGCAGTATGCCGTTATAGGACACGTCATGGAGGTGACTAGCCTAAAATGTATTGCTCCCTACACAAAGGAACACACATGCAAGCATCCACACTTGCCATGTGTGGGAATAGAAACCCTACCAGAGTACCATATCACACTACAGCATTACACTGTTATAGGACACACCACAGAGATTATGGTGCTACACCTTTCCAAAGGTGTATTTCACAGTGAATGACATCAGCAGCCTTTCCAAAGTAAGGCATTTGATCTGTAATGAGTGTGACTAGCCTAAAATGCATTGCTCCCTACACAAGCAAAGGAACACACACACAAACATCCACACTTGCCATGTGTGGGAATAGAAGTACTATATCGTATTACAGCATTATGCTGTTACAGGACATGCCATGGAGATTACTGGGCTACACCTTTCTCAAAGGTGTTTTTCACAGTGAATGGCATCAGCAGCCTTGCCAAAGTAGATCATTTGATCTGCAATGAGTGTGACTAGCCTAAAATGCATTACTCCCTACACAAAGGAACACAGACACAAACATCCACACTTGCCATGTGTGGGACTAGAAACCCTACCAGAGTAGCATATCACACTACAGCATTACACTGTTATAGGATGTGTCATGGAGATTACTGAGTTGCACCTTTCCCAAAGGTGTATTTCGCAGTGAATGGCATCAGAAGCCATGCCAAAGTAGGGCAATTTAATTGCAGTTAACATGACTAGCCTAAAAAGTGTTGCTCCCTACATAGACTGAGACACACACACACACAGTTGCCATGTCTGGGATTAGAACTCTTACCTAACTAGTTTATCTCACTACAGCATTACACAGTTATAGGACACACCACGGAGATTACTGGGCTCTACTTTTTCCAAAGTTGTATTTCACAGTGAATGACATCAGCAGCCTTGCCAAAGGAGGGCATCTGAATTGTAGTGAGTGTGACTAGCCTAAAAAGCACTGCTCCCTACACAGACAGAGACACACAAACACACAGTTGTCATGTCTGGGATTCAAACTCCTACCTAATAAGTCTATCACACTACAGCTGCATGCAGTCATAGGACATGCCATGGAGATTACTGGGCTATACCTTTCCCAAGGGTGTATTTCACAGTGAATGACATCAGCAGCCTTGCCAAAGTAGGGCATTTGAATTGTAGTGAGTGTGACTAGCCTAAAAAACATTGCTCCCTATACAGACAGAGACACACGCTGCACACACACACACACACACACACACACACACACACACACACACACACACACACACACATACACAGTTGTCATGTCTGGGATTAGATCTCCTACCTAATTAATCACACTACAGAATTACTCAGTTATAGGACGCACCATGGAGATTATTAGACTACACCTTTTCCAAAGGTGTATTTCACAATGAATGACATCAGCAGCTTTGTCAAAGTAGGGCATTTAAATTGTAGTGAGGTTGACTAGCCTAAAAAGCATTGCTCCCTACACAGACAGAAACACACACAGTTGCCATGTCTGGGATTAGAACGCCTACCTAACTAGTTTATCACAATACAGCATTATGCAGTTTTAGGAAGTGCCACAGAGGTTACTGGGCTACTCTTTTCCCAAAGGTGTATTTCAAAGTGGATGACATCAGCAGGCTTGTCTTAGTAGGGCTATGGGGAGGGCAGTGTGTGCATGGGCCATAACCCATTCATCTAGAGGTTGACACACCACATGCAGACACACGCAGGGTTATATTCCGCAGGTACATGTATACAGCTGCTAGATGACTACTGCCTTGTACAGTCATGTTGCAACAGCTAGCGCTTGCACAACATAGTCTGTAATGCTGATGGATACCAGTGGGTAATTTCTACAGTGACTGACATTTACACATCATGTGGTTGTAGCCATTTGGCTGTGTGCTGGGTGGGACAGGCCTCATGATGGATGGCTCTTGTCACAGTCACTCTCTCCACACATCTATGTATGTCTACTTTTGGCTTATTATAGTGTGTTGTCCTTGGAGATATGTCTGTATTCCTATCCAATGTGTGTGCAAAGCATGACTGGTGCATACTGAGGAGTGTATGTACTAACATCTGCAACTGTCAGATATGCATGTTCTACTATTGCTTGGAGACATGGGCTTCATTTGTTTAAGTGTGTGAGCATGCCCTGTATGACCTTTTAGTATGTTGTTGTCTGATATTGCCTTCATTTCTCTGTGTGTGTGAGCATGCCCAGCATGACCTTCTGTATTGAATGTGTAGATCTATTCCAGGTAGTTTGTACTCCAGTGCAGACCTTTGTGTTGTGCACCTACAGGCAGCAAGCTATTTCTGCAGGATATCCATAGATCATCTGGCAATATGGGGACAAACTGTGTAGGGGATAGTGTGTACTGTAGGTGATTGTGTCTGTGGTGCTTCTGGTATATGGTACTGGTGTTAGCAGAGATATTCAGACATGTGTACTGTTATACACTGTGATGTTTTATGTCCTCAAGTACTGTCAGGTGGGCATTCTTGCTCATAGTGATGTCCTGGGGGACAAGGATGACTGCAGCTGTGTCCGTATTGTGGGCAGACACCTACATATTCATGGTAAGTTATGCCATTCTGGAGGGGGAGCTGCAGACACTTGCTGCTGGGTCTGTGTATCCTGTTCAGCACCTTGGTACAGTGCTGGCAGAAATTACCCTACTTGTACATCCATCAACATGACAGTATGGCCTTATCTTGCTGTGGCAATACCTCACAGCTGTACAGATTCACACAGGTTACCCAAAGGCAGGGGCCATGGGTCAGGACATTGCCCCTATTGTGGTGTACAGGCAGGTTTGTAGCCACCCATTTATTTTTTTGCAGCCAGGGATAGTGTGTGCACACAGCTGTGTGTTGGACCTTGCACATTCCATGCTTGCCATGCTCCCACCCCTTCTATCATTCTATCCTCTTCCATACATTATGCATGCATTCTCTGATACTTTCCCTAAGGTTATCACCTCATCACAGCTGTGTTTTGGTGTTGGTCCACATTTCATGCAATGGGACATGGTGGACATATTACCGTGGTTTGTCCACATGGCCTTGCATATGGCTTATGTGGAGTGTGTTATGTTGTTATTTAGGTGTCCATGTCATAACATGCATTGGCAGTACATGTGAGACACAGGCTTTGGCAGGGGCCTATAGGCTATTTGGTGTTGATGTGTGCCAGCTGTGGCAGGCGTTGCATTCTGTCAGTCCTGCAGTCTCAGGCTGCCATACAGTATATTCCCTTGGGGTGACAGGGTAGGTGTGCTAGGTGTTCATGCCAATACTTTCTATCAGTCTTGATCAGGTGGTGTGGATGCTGGCAGGATGTTACCTACAGCTAGGGACACACCTGCATGGGACACCTGCACTGCATGCTGCATTCTTTCGCTATTGCCATATACAGGTGGGGTCATATTGTACCCATTCCCAACAGCAGGGATATGATCAGAGAGGTAACTGTGGGTAGTGTTTTGGTGAGCTGGGTACATGTGTGCTATGGAGACTACTTGCATCTGATGCACAGATATGCACGGGGTATTCCAGTTATGCTGGCATGTGAAGTACATAAGCTGTTTATCAATACATCAGTCCTACCACCTTTGTGATCTGCAAGTGTTCGGCCAGACGACACGGTATCCCTACTACAGGCCCAGATAATGTGATGCATACCTATATGTACAATTCCAAGGGTGTGTCCATTTCACAGTTACACATTATATACTGTATGTCTGGGGTACTTTCCCCTGTGTAGTGCTTGTATATCTACCCCAACAGCCATGCCATGTCAATCTTTCAGATGGTGACACATATTACCACCATACATTTACAATGGCTTACTGCTAGCATGTGTTATAGTGTTGGGAATTGTCTTTGGCACTGCAGTTGTGAGGACTTGGCCCTGTCATCAGCAGTAGTGGGCAATGGCCACCAGGTCATACCTCAACATGCATACATACTGACCACTCCCACACAATATGAAACACACACCAACCTAACACAAACATACCTGCATATTGTGCAAATGTTACAATCTATCCTGCTACCTTGGCCACCTCTGGGCATCTGTGCTCCACTGGTATTATACCTACACATACATGTTACAACATTTCTACATAGGATTCGTGGGGGCACACCTGACTGTTACTACATTTCTAAATAGGATTGGGGGCACACCTGACTTTTACTACATGTCTAAGTAGGGTTGGGGGGCACACATGACTGTTACTACATGTCTACGTGGGATTAGGGTGCACACCTGACTGTTATTACAGTTCTACATAGGACTGGGGGGGGCACACCTGACTGTTACTACTGTCCACATAGGATATGGGGCACACCTGACTGTTTCTACATTGCTACACATGATTGGGGGGCACACCTGACTGTTACTACATGTCTACATAGGATTGGGGGGAGGCACACTTGGGGGGAGGCACACCTGACTGTTACTACATGTCTATATAGGCTGTGGGAGGGCACACCTGACTGTTTCTACATTGCTACACAGGGTTCAGGGTGGCACACCTAACACTTGTACATATTTGCTATGACTGTACAGGTATGTCAGGTACTCCATTTTATTCTGTTTTCTAACCTATCATGCTGACTACAGGCATGTCAGTGTACTACAGGTCTTACGTTTGATTGACCTACATATTACCTTCTTATTTCCTACCCTTCAGAACTAACATCCCACTGCCTGACCTGATATAGTCAGTCTATGTAGGCCGGGGGGGGGTTACTGATAGGCATCATTCAATGGACGTAACACAGCCTTTGTTTGTGATTGTCTACACCTGTCCTGCTGGCTGTGACTCTTGTTGGGTATGTGAACCTCCCTGACTAGCATATGTGTGTCATATGGACACACATGTGGCCCAGCACATTTCTTGTAGTGGGTTTTGTCACCATGTGTAGTACTGGCTACTATTGTAACACCATTATTTGTTACAGATCTCATGCTGCCACTATAGGTGTCTACTATCTGCTGGCATACCATTCAGCCACCCGATTCCCTTGCATGTTCACATCCATACCACAGATACAAGTAATAACACATACTACTACAATCAGCAATCGGTAAGGGGCATGACTTACCTTGTGGGTGTGCCAGTATTGAGGATGATGCTGGGGACGGCCTATTTCGGATGCTGACAGTACACTCCCTATACATGGTTGAGCACAGGTAGTGTCATGTTTGGCATCCCTTTTACTGTATGTGAGAGTCAGAGAGAGGTGTCATTCCCTGGGTCCCTACTGTGTCAGTGTATGTGCTATGCATTGCCTCTTTGCCAAGGCCATGGCATACTGGGCACCCCTCGATCTGCCTACTGGGGTAGGCTCAGGTTGTTCCTCCTTTGAGTCACTCTGTGACTGTGCAGGCCTTGGCATTGGTGGGTGGCTGTGTGGCCCTGCACCATGCTGTTCCTGCTGCAGCTGTTTCCACAGGATCATATTGTGTAGCATGGCACATATGATAACAATTTGGGTATATGTAGCTGGTGAGTACTGCAAGGCTCCACTGGATGTGTCCAGGCACCAGAACTGTGACTTGAGCATCCCAAACACATGATCTATTATGATTCTGATCTCTGCAGTGCATATGGTGGTCTTGTTTGGGTGTGTGCATTTTCTGATGGGTGTCATCAGCCACGGCTCCAGTGCATAACCAGCATCCCCACTAAGTGACTGTAAGGGATCTCCCCATTGGCAAATCTCTGGTACAGCTGTGTGAGATGCCAGATGTGGGAATCATGATAGCTTCCAGGGCAGCCAGCACATACATTCATTATAAAGCCCTGGGCACTGCACATGACCTGGCAGTTGATGGAGGGGAAGCCCTTGTGGTTGATATAGATCCTACCCCGCTCACCGGTGGTGCTTTGATGCATATGTGCATGCAGTCTATAGCACCCACCACCTCAGGGAATTCTGCTATTTGGTGGAAGAGATGCATTTTACTGGCCAACACTTCACGGGTGTTGAGAGGAAATATATGTGCTCACCAGCATGTGCTGACATGGCATCCAGGAACTGGTGGAATACTCTGGATGCTGATGCTTGTGAGATCCCCATGATATCCCCAGTTGGGCATTGGGAGGTACCTGTGGCTAGTATACCTAGGCCTACACATATCTTGTATTCACTGGGATGGAATCATTTCTGTTAGTTCTGTGTGTCAGGCGTGGCTGGCACAGCTCAACAATTTGCTGTAGGAGGCCCCTGTCCACCCTATAGGGCTCCACTATCTCCAAGTCATGTAGTCCCTGGTAGGTTACCCTGAGTCTGTGCACCCTTCTCCGTCTCCTCACTGTGGCTTGGTCGGCAGCATTCTCTGATAGCTGCTGCAACCCTTATCATTCTGTTGGTTTTGTTTGTTAAAATTTCCCCGCTTGTATACACTGGTGGTATAGAGTATGTGGGAAATACCAGAGGGAAAGGTGCATAGTTTATAGTAGTGTTCTGGACTGGTCTGTTCTGCTGCCTGTGTAATTGGCTGATTCTTATACATTTCACCTTCCAGCTATGCTAGCTCTCCTAGATTACCTTCCTACTGGAGTTTTCCCTTCCCATTGTCTTCCTGTTTAAGCCCGGGGGCATACCGTGCAAACACAGTGGTCAAATCTGCACAGAGCTGCTATTTCCTAGTTTACTTTTTTCCCTTTTAAAACCTGGTGCATGGCACTCACACCCGCTTAGGCAATGTAAAGAGTGCTAGACAGCCTCAAACAACATCCCCTTGCTTAGCTCTGCTAAGCTAATGGCAAACCCGGAGCCACAGGGCTCCAGTCCACTACAGTATGCCTGACACACCCCTATGATATCAGCTAACTTCTAGGCTTGCACCAAGCTATTCCTGCTCTTACATGGTTGGGTGCTGACTAGCATGCAGGAAATCTGGGATTTAGTATCATTCCCTTCATTTGCATACGATTGCCTGCTGATGCATAGTTACATGTCCCACACTGAGCCTTCCCCCTTAGCAACCACTATTCACTGGCCATGTTGTCTTCAGCCTGTCATTGAGTATAATGGCAAAATAGTGATTTTAGTTAGAATGCTTATTTTATTTATTTTTTCTTATTTTTCACCCGGTCCCATTCCCCAAAGGTGTATTTCGCAGTGAATGGCATCAGAAGCCATGCCAAAGTAGGGCAATTTAATTGCAGTTAACATGACTAGCCTAAAAAGTGTTGCTCCCTACATAGACTGAGACACACACACACACAGTTGCCATGTCTGGGATTAGAACTCTTACCTAACTAGTTTATCTCACTACAGCATTACACAGTTATAGGACACACCACGGAGATTACTGGGCTCTACTTTTTCCAAAGTTGTATTTCACAGTGAATGACATCAGCAGCCTTGCCAAAGGAGGGCATCTGAATTGTAGTGAGTGTGACTAGCCTAAAAAGCACTGCTCCCTACACAGACAGAGACACACAAACACACAGTTGTCATGTCTGGGATTCAAACTCCTACCTAATAAGTCTATCACACTACAGCTGCATGCAGTCATAGGACATGCCATGGAGATTACTGGGCTATACCTTTCCCAAGGGTGTATTTCACAGTGAATGACATCAGCAGCCTTGCCAAAGTAGGGCATTTGAATTGTAGTGAGTGTGACTAGCCTAAAAAACATTGCTCCCTATACAGACAGAGACACACGCGCGTGCACACACACACACACACACACACACACACACACACACACACACACACACACATACACAGTTGTCATGTCTGGGATTAGATCTCCTACCTAATTAATCACACTACAGAATTACTCAGTTATAGGACGCACCATGGAGATTACTAGACTACACCTTTTCCAAAGGTGTATTTCACAATGAATGACATCAGCAGCTTTGTCAAAGTAGGGCATTTAAATTGTAGTGAGGTTGACTAGCCTAAAAAGCATTGCTCCCTACACAGACAGAAACACACACAGTTGCCATGTCTGGGATTAGAACGCCTACCTAACTAGTTTATCACAATACAGCATTATGCAGTTTTAGGAAGTGCCACAGAGGTTACTGGGCTACTCTTTTCCCAAAGGTGTATTTCAAAGTGGATGACATCAGCAGGCTTGTCTTAGTAGGGCTATGGGGAGGGCAGTGTGTGTGCATGGGCCATAACCCATTCATCTAGAGGTTGACACACCACATGCAGACACACGCAGGGTTATATTCCGCAGGTACATGTATACAGCTGCTAGATGACTACTGCCTTGTACAGTCATGTTGCACAGCTAGCGCTTGCACAACATAGTCTGTAATGCTGATGGATACCAGTGGGTAATTTCTACAGTGACTGACATTTACACATCATGTGGTTGTAGCCATTTGGCTGTGTGCTGGGTGGGACAGGCCTCATGATGGATGGCTCTTGTCACAGTCACTCTCTCCCACACATCTATGTATGTCTACTTTTGGCTTATTATAGTGTGTTGTCCTTGGAGATATGTCTGTATTCCTATCCAATGTGTGTGCAAAGCATGACTGGTGCATACTGAGGAGTGTATGTACTAACATCTGCAACTGTCAGATATGCATGTTCTACTATTGCTTGGAGACATGGGCTTCATTTGTTTAAGTGTGTGAGCATGCCCTGTATGACCTTTTAGTATGTTGTTGTCTGATATTGCCTTCATTTCTCTGTGTGTGTGAGCATGCCCAGCATGACCTTCTGTATTGAATGTGTAGATCTATTCCAGGTAGTTTGTACTCCAGTGCAGACCTTTGTGTTGTGCACCTACAGGCAGCAAGCTATTTCTGCAGGATATCCATAGATCATCTGGCAATATGGGGACAAACTGTGTAGGGGATAGTGTGTACTGTAGGTGATTGTGTCTGTGGTGCTTCTGGTATATGGTACTGGTGTTAGCAGAGATATTCAGACATGTGTACTGTTATACACTGTGATGTTTTATGTCCTCAAGTACTGTCAGGTGGGCATTCTTGCTCATAGTGATGTCCTGGGGGACAAGGATGACTGCAGCTGTGTCCGGTATTGTGGGCAGACACCTACATACATATTCATGGTAAGTTATGCCATTCTGGAGGGGGAGCTGCAGACACTTGCTGCTGGGTCTGTGTATCCTGTTCAGCACCTTGGTACAGTGCTGGCAGAAATTACCCTACTTGTACATCCATCAACATGACAGTATGGCCTTATCTTGCTGTGGCAATACCTCACAGCTGTACAGATTCACACAGGTTACCCAAAGGCAGGGGCCATGGGTCAGGACATTGCCCCTATTGTGGTGTACAGGCAGGTTTGTAGCCACCCATTTATTTTTTTGCAGCCAGGGATAGTGTGTGCACACAGCTGTGTGTTGGACCTTGCACATTCCATGCTTGCCATGCTCCCACCCCTTCTATCATTCTATCCTCTTCCATACATTATGCATGCATTCTCTGATACTTTCCCTAAGGTTATCACCTCATCACAGCTGTGTTTTGGTGTTGGTCCACATTTCATGCAATGGGACATGGTGGACATATTACCGTGGTTTGTCCACATGGCCTTGCATATGGCTTATGTGGAGTGTGTTATGTTGTTATTTAGGTGTCCATGTCATAACATGCATTGGCAGTACATGTGAGACACAGGCTTTGGCAGGGGCCTATAGGCTATTTGGTGTTGATGTGTGCCAGCTGTGGCAGGCCGTTGCATTCTGTCAGTCCTGCAGTCTCAGGCTGCCATACAGTATATTCCCTTGGGGTGACAGGGTAGGTGTGCTAGGTGTTCATGCCAATACTTTCTATCAGTCTTGATCAGGTGGTGTGGATGCTGGCAGGATGTTACCTACAGCTAGGGACACACCTGCATGGGACACCTGCACTGCATGCTGCATTCTTTCGCTATTGCCATATACAGGTGGGGTCATATTGTACCCATTCCCAACAGCAGGGATATGATCAGAGAGGTAACTGTGGGTAGTGTTTTGGTGAGCTGGGTACATGTGTGCTATGGAGACTACTTGCATCTGATGCACAGATATGCACGGGGTATTCCAGTTATGCTGGCATGTGAAGTACATAAGCTGTTTATCAATACATCAGTCCTACCACCTTTGTGATCTGCAAGTGTTCGGCCAGACGACACCGGTATCCCCTACTACAGGCCCAGATAATGTGATGCATACCTATATGTACAATTCCAAGGGTGTGTCCATTTCACAGTTACACATTATATACTGTATGTCTGGGGTACTTTCCCCTGTGTAGTGCTTGTATATCTACCCCAACAGCCATGCCATGTCAATCTTTCAGATGGTGACACATATTACCACCATACATTTACAATGGCTTACTGCTAGCATGTGTTATAGTGTTGGGAATTGTCTTTGGCACTGCAGTTGTGAGGACTTGGCCCTGTCATCAGCAGTAGTGGGCAATGGCCACCAGGTCATACCTCAACATGCATACATACTGACCACTCCCACACAATATGAAACACACACCAACCTAACACAAACATACCTGCATATTGTGCAAATGTTACAATCTATCCTGCTACCTTGGCCACCTCTGGGCATCTGTGCTCCACTGGTATTATACCTACACATACATGTTACAACATTTCTACATAGGATTCGTGGGGGCACACCTGACTGTTACTACATTTCTAAATAGGATTGGGGGCACACCTGACTTTTACTACATGTCTAAGTAGGGTTGGGGGGCACACATGACTGTTACTACATGTCTACGTGGGATTAGGGTGCACACCTGACTGTTATTACAGTTCTACATAGGACTGGGGGGGGCACACCTGACTGTTACTACTGTCCACATAGGATATGGGGCACACCTGACTGTTTCTACATTGCTACACATGATTGGGGGGCACACCTGACTGTTACTACATGTCTACATAGGATTGGGGGGAGGCACACTTGGGGGGAGGCACACCTGACTGTTACTACATGTCTATATAGGCTGTGGGGGGCACACCTGACTGTTTCTACATTGCTACACAGGATTCAGGGGGGCACATCTGACACTTGTACATATTTGCTATGACTGTACAGGTATGTCAGGTACTCCATTTTATTCTGTTTTCTAACCTATCATGCTGACTACAGGCATGTCAGTGTACTACAGGTCTTACGTTTGATTGACCTACATATTACCTTCTGACTTCCTACCCTTCAGAACTAACATCTCACTGCCTGACCTGATGTAGTCTGTCTGTGTAGGCCTGGGATGGGGGTGTTACCCATAGGCATCATTCAATGGCCTTAACACAGCCTTTGTTTGTGATTGTCTACACCTGTTCTGCTGGCTGTGACTCTTGTTGGGTATGTGAACCTCCCTGACTAGCATATGTGTGTCATATGGACACACATGTGGCCCAGCACATTTCTTGTAGTGGGTTTTGTCACCATGTGTAGTACTGGCTACTATTGTAACACCCGTATTTGTTACAGATCTCATGCTGCCACTATAGGTGTCTACTATCTGCTGGCATACCATTCAGCCACCCGATTCCCTTGCATGTTCACATCCATACCACAGATACAAGTAATAACACATACTACTACAATCAGCAATCGGTAAGGGGCATGACTTACCTTGTGGGTGTGCCAGTATTGAGGATGATGCTGGGGACGGCCTATTTCGGATGCTGACAGTACACTCCCTATACATGGTAGAGCACAGGTAGTGTCATGTTTGGCATCCCTTTTACTGTATGTGAGAGTCAGAGAGAGGTGTCATTCCCTGGGTCCCTACTGTGTCAGTGTATGTGCTATGCATTGCCTCTTTGCCAAGGCCATGGCATACTGGGCACCCCTCGATCTGCCTACTGGGGTAGGCTCAGGTTGTTCCTCCTTTGAGTCACTCTGTGACTGTGCAGGCCTTGGCATTGGTGGGTGGCTGTGTGGCCCTGCACCATGCTGTTCCTGCTGCAGCTGTTTCCACAGGATCATATTGTGTAGCATGGCACATATGATAACAATTTGGGTATATGTAGCTGGTGAGTACTGCAAGGCTCCACTGGATGTGTCCAGGCACCAGAACTGTGACTTGAGCATCCCAAACACATGATCTATTATGATTCTGATCTCTGCGTGTGCATATGGTGGTCTTGTTTGGGTGTGTGCGCATTTCTGATGGGTGTCATCAGCCACGGCTCCAGTGCATAACCAGCATCCCCCACTAAGTGACTGTAAGGGATCTCCCCATTGGCAAATCTCTGGTACAGCTGTGTGAGATGCCAGATGTGGGAATCATGATAGCTTCCAGGGCAGCCAGCACATACATTCATTATAAAGCCCTGGGCACTGCACATGACCTGGCAGTTGATGGAGGGGAAGCCCTTGTGGTTGATATAGATCCTACCCCGCTCACCGGGTGGTGCTTTGATGCATATGTGCATGCAGTCTATAGCACCCACCACCTCAGGGAATTCTGCTATTTGGTGGAAGAGATGCATTTTACTGGCCAACACTTCACGGGTGTTGAGAGGAAATATATGTGCTCACCAGCATGTGCTGACATGGCATCCAGGAACTGGTGGAATACTCTGGATGCTGATGCTTGTGAGATCCCCATGATATCCCCAGTTGGGCATTGGGAGGTACCTGTGGCTAGTATACCTAGGCCTACACATATCTTGTATTCACTGGGATGGAATCATTTCTGTTAGTTCTGTGTGTCAGGCGTGGCTGGCACAGCTCAACAATTTGCTGTAGGAGGCCCCTGTCCACCCTATAGGGCTCCACTATCTCCAAGTCATGTAGTCCCTGGTAGGTTACCCTGAGTCTGTGCACCCTTCTCCGTCTCCTCACTGTGGCTTGGTCGGCAGCATTCTCTGATAGCTGCTGCAACCCTTATCATTCTGTTGGTTTTGTTTGTTAAAATTTCCCCGCTTGTATACACTGGTGGTATAGAGTATGTGGGAAATACCAGAGGGAAAGGTGCATAGTTTATAGTAGTGTTCTGGACTGGTCTGTTCTGCTGCCTGTGTAATTGGCTGATTCTTATACATTTCACCTTCCAGCTATGCTAGCTCTCCTAGATTACCTTCCTACTGGAGTTTTCCCTTCCCATTGTCTTCCTGTTTAAGCCCGGGGGCATACCGTGCAAACACAGTGGTCAAATCTGCACAGAGCTGCTATTTCCTAGTTTACTTTTTTCCCTTTTAAAACCTGGTGCATGGCACTCACACCCGCTTAGGCAATGTAAAGAGTGCTAGACAGCCTCAAACAACATCCCCTTGCTTAGCTCTGCTAAGCTAATGGCAAACCCGAGCCACAGGGCTCCAGTCCACTTACAGTATGCCTGACACACCCCCTATGATATCAGCTAACTTCTAGGCTTGCACCAAGCTATTCCTGCTCTTACATGGTTGGGTGCTGACTAGCATGCAGGGGAAATCTGGGATTTAGTATCATTCCCTTCATTTGCATAGGATTGCCTGCTGATGCATAGTTACATGTCCCACACTGAGCCTTCCCCCTTAGCAACCACTATTCACTGGCCATGTTGTCTTCAGCCTGTCATTGAGTATAATGGCAAAATAGTGATTTTAGTTAGAATGCTTATTTTATTTATTTTTTCTTATTTTTCACCCGGTCCCATTTGCACACCACTGCCCTACGCTTAAACAGCTGAAATCGGCTAAAAAAAAAATAAAAGTTAATTTTTTTATTTTTGCAACTGTTTTCCATGCCATTGGCCTTATATTTGGCCATTGGCATGCTTTCTACATAATATCCACCCTTTATTTGGAGCTGTCATGACTCCGTTTTGTAGTTTGTAGAAATGTAGATTACACTAGTCCTGCATGGCCAGCTTCCAGCTTCATGGATCACAAATTCACCTCACTTTCATGGATTTCTCCTGCAAATGGGGTAATTTGCATAGAGGGGCTGAGTCCATGCAGGACTAGTGCAGGAGTGCTCGTGCACATCCCTACAGCTTAGTCCTGGATTGCACGGCAGACATATTGCCTGCTGGAGCTCCTGCACTAGTCCTGCACACCGTGCAGGGCTTGCTGAATCCGGCGGGTCATGTTTTTGCAATACATATATATATGTGTGTGTGTGTGTGTGTGTGTGTGTGTGTGTGTGTGTGTGTGTGTGTGTGTATGCGTGTATATATGTACAGTATATATGACTTCTGAGAGGAGTGAGAAACAATCATGGTTTAACACATGATGCAGACAACATTTTAGGAAAATCCTCACTTCTAAATTGTAACCACAATTAAATAAATCAATAATAGCTGAAGAAAACAAAGGTTTGTAATAGGAAAAATCACTGTTGTTTCTGTTGTTTAATAGCTAGAGTTAAAATCTAAGCAGGTAAACAAAAAAAAACAGTTATATGTCTGAAATGTTTAAAGCTAGATTTTTTGTGTGTGTGTGTTTACACTGACAACCAAGTGAAAGATTCACATTATATAAATCAGCAGATTCTGGGTTTGATTCATCGCTAACCAGTAACTGATGCTCGGACACATAAGGGATTAGGAGTTTTGCAGTGTACAGGACATTCTAATGAAAGTATGTATTTTGTGTGAGGAAACTACAAACAATGGTTTCAAGCTTTTTTGACATTTTATAAAGAAAAATGAACATGAGTTTTACAAAATTATTTCAACATTGCTAAAATAAAGGGCAGGCATGTGGATACCTTCATTCATTAAGAGGGTGGCAAGCAACAAGAATCAGTAATTGCTTCAAACCAATGGTAACTAAGATATTCCCCCAGATTCTCAAAAGCTTGCACAGAGTGCAAGATGAGTGCAGGAGCTCATGCAGGCAATATGTCTGCCATGCGATCCAGGAACAGCCGGCAGGGGCATTAACGAGAGCTCCAGCACTAATCCTGCACGGACTAAGCCCTGGTATGCAAATCACCTTATTTGCAGGAGAAATCTATGCAAATGAGGTGATTTTGCAATCCAGGAAGCTTGAAATAGTCCGTGCAAGACTAGTGCAATCTGCAGAAATGTACTCGGTTAGTAACCGAGTACATTTCTGCAAATTCCAAAATGGAGCTATGGCAGCTCCAAATAAAGGCTGCATATCATTAAGGAAGCATGTCAATGGCCAGGTATAAGGCCATTGGCATTGCAAACTGTTAAAAAAATAGAAAAAACAACTTTTCATTTTTTTATCGCCGATCTCAACTGTTTAAGCATAGGGCAGCGGCACGCAAATGGGATCAAGGGGTAAATAAGAAAATAAACTGAAAACAAGCATTCTAACTAAAATCAGTATTCTTCCATTCAAGTCAATGGCAGGCAGAAGACAACCTGGCCAGTGAGTAGTGCTTGCTAAGGGGGGAGGCTCAGTGTGGGACATGTAACTATGCATTAGCAGGCAATCCTATGCAAATGAGGGAAAGGTTAGTGAATCCCAGATTTTCCCAGGGTGTGAGGCAGGTCCCAAGAGTGCAAGAGTATAAATAGCTGGGTGCAAGACTAGGATATAGGTGACATTATGGGGGGAGTGTCAGGCATACTGTAAGTGGATTGGAGACCTGTGGCTCGGGATTGCTCCTAGCTTAGCAACGCTAAGCTAGGGGTGTGTCTTAACCTGCCTAGCACTCTTTACAAAGTGTAAGCGGGTGTGCGTGCCGTGCACCAGGTTTTACAGGAAGAAAAAGGAAGTTAAACCAGGAAAAAGCAGCTCTGTGCTTATTTGAGCACTCCGTTTGTGCTGCGTGCACAGAGGCTTAAACAGGGAGGCAAAGGAAAGGGAAAACAACAGTAGGAAGGTAGTCAAGGAGAACTAGCTTAGCTGACAGGTGAAATGTATCAGAATCAGCCAATTACACAGGCAGCAGACCAGCCCAACCCAGCACACCACTATAAACTATGCAAACACCTTTCCTCCTTGTTTTTCCCAAAGACTCTGCACCACTGGTGTATACAGATGGGGAAATTTTACAAAATGAAAGCAAGAGAAAAAAAACTGTTAGGGGCTGCTTTTGCTATCATAAACCAGCATGTGCAAGAGGCTGAGGGTGTTGAGGATGTGAATGCTGCTGAGCAACCCACAGTGAGGTGACGGAGAAGAGTGTACAGACCCAGGGTAACCTACCAAGGGCTACATGAGCTGGAGATAGTGGAGCACTATAGGGTGGATATGGACCTCCTACAGCAAATTGTTGAGCTGTGCCAGCCACGCCTGACACACAGAACTAACCGAGGGGAACCCATCCCAGTGGATACCGAGGTATGTGTAGGCCTAAGAATACTAGCTACAAGTACCTTCCAAAGGCCAAATGGGGATATGATGGGGATTTCACAGTCATCAACATCCAGGATACTCCACCAGTTCCTGGATGCCATGTCAGCACGTGTCAATGAGCACGTATAGTTCTCCATCACCTGTGAGGCATTGGCCAGCAATATGCATATCTTCCACCAAATAGCAGAATACCTTGAGGTAGTGGGTGCAATAGACTGCATGCACATATGCATTAAAGCACCACCAGGTGAGTGGGGTAGGGTCTACATCATCTGCAAGGGCTTCCCTTCCATCAACTGCCAGGTCGTGTGCGATGACAAGGGCATAATAATGAATGTGTGTGCTGGCTGCCCTGGAAGCTACCACGATTCCCACATCTGGCATCTGACACAGCTGTACCAGACATTTGCCAATGGGGACATCCCACACGGTCATCTAGTGGGGGATGCCAGATATGCACTGGAGCCATGGCTGATGACACCCATCAGAAATGCACAGACACCCGAACAAGAACTCCATAATGAGGCACACGCACAAACACAAATCATAATAGAGCATGTGTTTGGAATGCTCAAGTCATGGTTGCAGTGCCTGGACACATCCAGTGGAGCCTTGCAGTACTCATCAACTACATGTACTCAAATTGTCCTTGTATGTGCCATGCTACACAATATGATCCTGTGGAAACAGCTGCAGCAGGAACAGCATAGGGCAGGGCCACACAGCCCCCCACCAGTGCTAAGTCCTGCACAGGCACAGAGTGTCTCAGCGGAGGAACAACCTGAGCTTGCCCCAGTAGGCAAAAGGAGGTGTGCCCAGTATGCCCTGGCCTTGGCAAAGAGGCAACTCATAGCACATGCACTGACACAGTAGGGACCCAGGGAATGACACCTCTCTCTGACTCACATATACAGTAAAAGGGATGCCAAACATGACACTACCTGTGCTCAGCCATGCATAGGGAGTGTACTATGTGCATCTGACATAGGCAGCCCTGCAGCACCATTCTCAATACTGGGACACCCACAAAGGAAGTGACTCACACATGCCAGTTGTGGGGGGCACATACCCAACAACAGTCACAGCCAGCAGGATAGGTGTAGACAAGCACAAACAAATGCTGTACTATGGCTTCTGAATGAGCCCTATTGGTAACCCCAACCCCAGGCCTACACAGACAGACTACAGCATGCCAGCCAGTGGGATGTAAGTTGTGAAGGCTAGGAATCCAGAAACTAATATGTAGGTAGTTAAAGCTAAGATCTGTAGTACACTGGTATGCCTCTAGCCAGCATGATAGGTAAAACTATAGACTGAAATGGTGTATCCGACATACCAGTACAGTCCTAGCAAATGTGTAAAAGTGTAAGGTGTGCCCCACCATCCTGCACACATTTATAGTAAAAGTCAGGTGTGTCCCCCCCCCATGTCAAAATGTAGAAACAGTCAGGTGCCCCCCCCACTATGCAGAAATGTAGCAACAGTCAATGCCAAATGACCGATTTATACCCTGCAGACACAGCATGCTACCTGTCAGTGTACAACACAAAGGCCACCACTGCAGTACAAACTACCTGGACTTGATCCACACATGCAATATAGATGGCCATACTGGGCATGCTCACACACATGAAGGTCATGTCAGCAAACACCAGTGGACCAGACATATCTGTCAGTTGGAGTTCTTAGTGCAGACCCATGTCAGTCTGCACCACTCCTGCCTTGCAAACACAGTGAATAGGAATACAGACATATATGTAAGGACAACACACTATAATAAGCCAAAGTTAGATGGACATAGATATGTGGAAGAGGGTGACCATGACAAGGACCCATCTGGGCCTGTCCCACCCAGCACACAGCCAAAGGGCCCCAAACACATGAGGTGCATGTATCACTCACTGCAGATACTAGCCACCAGTATCTGTCAGCATGACAGCATGTTGCACATGCCAGCTGTGCAACATGACTGTACAAGGAAGTAATCACCTTGTGGCTATATACACATACCTGTGGCATATGACCCTGTGTGTGCCCGCATGTGGCATGTCAATCCCTACATGAATGGGTTATGGCCCATGCACACACTGCCCTCCCCATAGCTGTATCATGACAAGCCTGCTGAGGTCATCCAATGTGAAATACACCTTTGGGAGAGCTGTAGCTCAGTAATCCCAATGGCGTGTCCCATAACTGCGTACTGCTGTAGTGATAAACTAGTTAGGTAGCAGTCTTAACCCCAGACTTGGCAACAGTGTGAGTGTGTGTTTGTGTGCGTGTCTCTCTGTCTTTGACTGTGGAGAGAAATGCCTTTTAGGCTACTCACACTCCATACAGTTCATATACACAACTTTGGCAAGGCTGCTGATATCACTCACCTAAAATGCACCTCTGGGGAAATCATAGCCCACTAATCTCCATAGCATGTCCTGTATCTGCATACTGCTGTAGTGTGATAACCTAGGTAGGTGTTCTAACCCCAGAACTGGCAACTGTGTGTTAGTGTGTGAATCTGAGTGAGTAGAGAGCAATGGATTTTAGGCCACTCATACTCCATACAATACATATACTCAACTGTGGCAAGGCTGCTGATGTCAATCACCTAGAAATACACCTCTGGGGAAATCATAGCCTAGTAATCTCTGTAGTGCGTCCTGTATCTGCGTACTGCTGTAGTGTGATAAAGCAGTTAAGTAGGTGTTCTAACCCCTGACCTGGGTTGTGTGTGTCTGACTGAGTAGAGAGCAATGCTTTTGGCCACTCACACACCGTACAATTCATATACCAACTTTGGCAAGGCTGCTGATGTCACTCACCTAGAAATACACCTCTGGGAAAATCACAACCCAGTAATCTCCATAGCGTGTCCTGTAACTGCATACTGCTGTAATGTGATAAAGTAATTAGGTAGGTGTTCCAACCCCAGACTTGGTAACTGTGTGTGAATCTGTGTGTGTGTTAGTGTTTCTGACTGAGTGATGAACAATGCTTTTTAGGTCACACACACTCCGTAGAATTCATATACCCAACGTTAGTAAGGCTGCTGATGTCACTCACCTAGAAATACACCTCTGGGAAAGTCATAGCCCAGTAATGTCTGTCCTGTAACTGTGTACTGCTATAGTGTGATTTAGAACTGTGGTAGGGTTCCATCACCACCCATGGCAGTTCTGGATGTTTTGCATGTGTTTCAATGTCTGTGTATGGAGCAATGCATCATAGGCTACTCACTCGCAGTACATTTCAAATACCCTACATTGCCAATCCTGTTGATGTCATTCATTGTGAAATACAACTGTGAGGAGAAAGTTCCCTGTAATCCTTGTAGTGCGACCTATAACTGCTCCATGCTGTAGTGTGATATAGACCTTGGTCAGGGGTTCTATACCCACACGTGACTGTTGTGGATGCTTTGTGTGTGTCTCACTGCCTGTGTAGGGAGCAATGCATTTTAGGCTAGTCACTCGCAGTACAGTTGAAATACCCTACTTTGGTAATCCTGCTGATGTCAGTCACTGTGAAATACACCTTTGGGGAAGAAGTACTCCAGTAATGTCTGTGACGCGTACTGCAACTGTGTAGTGCTGTTGTGTAATAAACTAGTTTGTTAGGGGTTCAACTCCCAGACATGACAGGTGTGTGTGTGTGTGTGTGTGTAACTCATATCCTGTGTAGAGATGAGTGTGTGATATCTGTGGCCAATGTGGAGGGGGTTTTGCTTATTACTTTTATGGTGGCCTTACTATATATCACAATGGACATACAGGGATAGCAGATGTAAAATAGCTGGGAGGCTGGGATGCAAAGCCATACCCATACATGTGACATTAAGGCCAGCCAATCCAAATTAGCAACCCCACTATTACTCAGAGCACACACTCAACCCATGTGTCATACGCACACACATGCCTAGGCAGCAGCCAATATGTGGGTAGTACACTGCATATTGGCCACTGATAGTAACTATGCAGTGATAGCAGTGGGCTACAGATGGCATGTCACCCTACCCATCCATCCAATATGCACGTACATGCAGACAGTACACCTCCACCATGTTACCCAATGGACACCTGTACCACCTGTGGTGCCATTACATGTGACTCACAATGGACATACCATGCCTGACAACAAGCACTGTATGGACAGATGACACTGACATCACGGAATGCTGTTGGCATGCTATCAATGTAGGTGAAGGGTAAGCCTGCTGCCCATTACCAGTTCCTGCCACAGGTGGGCAAGACTGGCACAACTGATAATAAGCTGTGTTCACAACATGGGCCAGACACCCCAGGCACAGTTTTACATGTCACTGTACATGCATGTGGGAGGTGTGCACATCCCAGACACCATCCATGACATGGACTAAGGAACACATACATGGCGTGTGGTGTACAGCATTGGCCACACACAATAGTCACCCAGCTGACTGGATGGGGGATGCAATACCCACCTGTGTGGTCAAATGCAGTAACTACAGCCCTTAGCCACAATGCAGACCATTGTCATGTGGCTTGATGCCATGGTGTACCCATTGTCTACCTTTGTACAGCCTGCTGGCACAGTTGACCACCACACACCTGTGTAGACATGCACCCATGCATGTCAGAACTGGCACCCTGTGTGTACATGTGTGTGTGTGTGTGTGTGTGTGTGTGTGTGTGTGTGTGTGTGTGTGTGTGTGTGTGTGTTGTATGGTGCATATGTCCACATCCACACTCACTACAACCCCCCAGGGCAGCTGTATGATGTCTGACATCTCCTCATACTTTTTGCCCATACGGCCTCCTTGTGACCCGTGTGGTACATATGATACCTGCACATTGATGTGTTGTGGCAATCCCACTACTGATGAGTTGCACTCCTGGCCCTGCCAAGTGTGTCAACGTGTGTGCATCCCTGTGTGAGTGTGCCTGTGTTGATGCTGGCGCATGTTCATGCAGACAGGCATGTGTACAACATCTACTGTATATCTACCTTATCCCTGTTGCAGATGTCATTCACCCTGACATATATGTTCTGAGTGCTCCATATCAGGTAACCCATGTGGTGCATCCAATAGCTGCATCAAACTGTGATAGCACTATATAGCTGTCAGGGGTTTGATACCCTGTGCTGGTAGGTGTGTTACATAAACATGCTTCAGTTTTACCCTCCCACACCTCACTGACATGTACCTACGTCTGTCTGCCTCCCCCACTCCCTCTCTGGTGGATGTGAAGACCCACACCTGCCTTGCTTAGGCAGCAGCATGTGTATGTTACATGATGCTCATGATCAGCTGATGACCTCTGCATGAATTGCAGCCCTCCCTTAGCTAATTGCATGTGGAACAGCTGTAGTAACAATCACATAGCCAATTGCATGGAAACACACTCCAATACCTAGGAACATCATGGTGGTGTTGGGCCTTTGCAGTCACTGTGAGCAGGAACTAGATTAGATGTTTGATAAACAGCATCCCAGATGGATTGGGGATTTACCTCTAACAACATACACTGTGGAAAGAGGACAACCAACAGGAGGGGGATGTGCCTGACCTGACTACAGACTGTAAGTGCTGCCATACCGCATTTGGCGTAATGTTGGTTTAACAGTGTTTGTCTGGATATGCCTGTCATACATGTCGCACTATCTCCCATGTCAGTTCCATGTATATGAGGAATCCCCATCTGCAGGGTCATCTGCAGACTGTGCATTGTTGTGCCTATGGTTTCATGTGTTAGCCATAGTGCATCAATCCGTGGAATGCAGTAGGTAGTGTGAGGATTGCAGTCTGTAGATGGTGAAGGCTGTGAAAGTTACTGACTTCATATCCCTCATAGGACATATGTTGCAACAAACCCTGTTGCAATAGAAATTATATGGGGTTATCACACAACATGTCTATACTGGCCATGTGTATGTGCTGTCAGCCACACATCTGTCAACCTTTGTACATATGGCATGCATGAAGTGGTGCATATGTGCTGTACACCATAAATACTGTCATTATATCTGAAAACAAGCCAGTGATATATCAGATTGCTACACATGTCATCTACAGTAGTGGTTATATTTCATGACATAAGCTGGACATTCTGTGGATGATTGTACAGTACTGAGGTCTGTGTAGTGATGGTGAATGCCGGCAGTGTGTGTATTGTTAATATGTACCTCAGCCTGTGTACAGACTGTGGTAGATGTCATTGTTCTACCTCCCCTTCTCTCAGATGTTACATGTTGCCCCACTGTACAGTACCGTTTTGCCGTGAATGTTTGTGGGGCCATACACACACATGTCCCATACCACAGACAGCCATCATGACAAACTATGTAGCAGCCCAGTATATGCAGGGTCATTCTGTGAGTGGCACATATGAGGATGGTGTTGAACAGATAGTCCATATACTGTAATATTATGCTAGCTTACCATATGTGGCTGTGTTCACATTGGTTGTGGTTATGCACTGTCACACAGATGAATCTTACCCTGTGCTGTGACATGGCTGTTGAGCCTGCTATATATGCAGGTACATGTGCATTACCCCCTACGAGAAGTAGGCCAGTGTTAAGCCAGTCTGCCTGTAGCCTGAACAGTGCATTGTTACATGCCTTGCAGCTTAGTGTACTTAAAATCAAAAGAAAAACGAGTTGAATGGTAGGAGAAAGCTGAAATAAGCAAATACAAATAACGTAATGCTAAAGCAACTGAAAACTTTAATATGGTAAGCGCTTTCAGTGGTAAAAATATTCCACCTTCTTCAGACCCAGAACAACATAAAACTGATGCTTATATAGCTTGTAGTTAATTATCAATTAGTCATTCAATCAACCAATAAAAATAAAACCAGATAAAAGTACAATATTTAAACAGTATGAAACCTGCTCAAAAATGTTACAATGTTAAGTACATAATACTCAATTTATAAATAACATTAAATATATATGTATAACATGTGTAAATGTTATACTGAAAAATCACATTTTAAAAGCTACTAGGGCAAAACTGAAAATGTATAATATGTGATAATGACATGAATTCACTGTAAGAATTAAGATATTTAGCTAAATATAGACACAAAAAATATATAGTAATATGTAAAAATAATTAATTGCATGCTGGTTAAAACTAAAATTTGATCATAATAATACTGAATATATGACCAAAAACAAAGTCCATATTTTTATATATATGAAACTGTGTAAATGTTACTATGTTTCAAACTTAATCAACAAAAAGGTGCAGTATCAAATTCAAAATCTTTTATGCAAAATTAATATGTTATCTATTTAAAGCTTTTAATTTTAACACGCTTTTAATAGACACAAATTCATTTAAACCAGGGAAAATGTATGCAGCCGTTTTGATTTGCCAATACAACTCATTTTGTTCTAATAAAAGTTGCCAAGGCCCCCTCTCGGGTCTAAAAGTGTTTGGTGTACAACCAAAAATAAAAACTCATGTGTTGGAAATTGTAAAATATGCCGAGCAAGAGCATTGTTAACATCACCTTTACTAACAGCATAAAAATGCTCGTATATTCTTTGTTTTAGTTTCCGCTCGGTCTTACCTATATAAAATATGCTACCATTAACAAATTGTTAGCCACCAAAAAGAAAAAAATTGACAGAGATGTACAGGCTTATGTCCATAACAAGGCATACCCTGCCCCCCCCCCCAGTCACCCACATGAATGGTATTCAAGATTATATGGGTTCTAGACCTGATTTTGTACCTAACAACAATGGTCCCAATAACTCCTTTCACCATAATGCTCATCTGGAAGAACCTTTACATAGAAGTGAAAGAATAAGAAATAACCAAACACAACTTAACCAGCAGCAGTTGAATGATGTTAATGGCTCTAGTTCAACTGCTAACAACCAGGTTTTTCAAGTGGACAGGGATTCAAACCACAACAACCAGAACAATCAATTGAACCTGAGACGGCAAGGGAATTGGAAGAACAATCGGAGGAACAAGAGGAGGAGATAACACCAATTGCACCTAATGAACCAGAAATTTTATTGAGCACACACAGTGACTTTAAATTTTCAACTATACTGCTTTAACTGTAGATCAAAATATGGTCTATTTCTTTGCTAAAGGTCTTTCCTTTGTCCCCCATCAAAAAACTAATTTTGTAAAAATGATAGTTGATCTTAAAATGTATGTGCGCAAATTGAATTTAGCGGTTCTGATGGGGACCAATTCTACACTTGTGAACTCTCTATGAGTTTCTAGTTTGTTTAACCCCCCACTTGTACCCACATTAATGTCCTTTGAAAAAATGTGTGAGATAGATTTAAGGAGACTATCAGATAAGGATATGCATGTTAGATTAATGCACACTAACATTATTTCTGAGGACAAACAATACATCGACTTGATACACAATTGTGGTATTAGAGTTATGAAGCTGGACAAGGGAGGGGACATGGTGTTTATGAATCAGTCTAACTATATTAGTAAGATGCGTGAACACATGGATTCTGAGGTATATACCCCTGCTAGTTTACATCAGGTTAATACTGCATACAGGCACATTAGAACTGCTCTTGATGATTTATTTCTGGAAGGGTCTATTGACATAGACACCTTTCAGTATCTTTCTATGGCAGCACCTAGAATTCCTAGTATTTTTGGGACTCCAAAACTACACAAGGATATCAGGAACCCCCCTTTTAGACCCATTGTTGATGGTAGGGGTTCGATTACTTTTGCTTGTGCTAAATTGGTAGATAGTATTCTTAAACCACTTATTAACCAGGAGTTACAAATATGTCGTGATTCATGGAGTTTCCTGGATAATATTAACAATTTGAAGTATAAGGACAACAACATTTTTGTTACGATCGATGTAAAAGATCTATACACAGTCATCCCCCACCAATTGGGTATAGAATGGGTGAGAGAATTTATGTTGTCCAAGAATGTAGAGCATGATAAAATATGTCTGGTTGAAACACTTTTGGATCTGATTCTTTCTAATAACTATATTATGTTTGACAAGAATATATTTTTACAAAATAAAGGGGTAGCCATGGGGTCCCCATGTGGTGCCAGTTTCGCCATCAGTGTCATGGCATATTGGGAACATAATTTTTTGTTCCCTGATAGTGTTTTTCAGGAAAATGTACTATGGTACACCAGATACCAAGACGACATGTGTCTGGTATGGCAAGGTGACATCAAACTGATCGAAGGATTCATACAACATATTACCAACAAAACCAATTTTCTTGAATTCACTTATCAAGTAGGGGTAGATAGCGTAACATATCTTGATGTACAACTGATTAATGACAGGTATAACAAGCAGTATAAAGCTACCATTTATAGGAAACCTACCTACTCCAATGCCTTCCTGCACTACACTAGTGAACATCCATATCACCAGAAAAGGGCAGTTGTTAAAGGCCAGTTGGTGAGAGCTGCACGGATGGTTACTGAAGATGTTGACTTTGACTTAGAATGTAACAAGATGAAGTCCATGTTCACAAGTAGGGGGTATCCTATCAAATTATTTTTAGAAACACTTACAGAAGTTAAAGATAAGAAATCCACAGGTTGGTTTAAACCTATTTTAACTAGTAGAGCATATAAGGATGGTATTACTACCAATACTAATCTAATTACACGACAGCATGACAAAAGCGATGACAGTGTCACGTTATTACATCTCAGTTTCCTATCTACTTTTTCAGCTGACACGGCAAGAGTCAAAGAGATTTTTATAAAAAATTGGGCATTAATTTTGGAAGAACCGTCCATTTGTACTAAGCTAGGTATCAGACCCCGCTTCACTTTTAGAAGGAGTTTTAACCTTAAAAATCTGTTGGAAAGGCATAAGAATGAGCATCTAGGTACGAACAAGCGGGTACATAAAGGTATGCGTAAATGTGGGCATTGCACACAGTGTAAACACATTCAAGTGACTACTGACATCAATATTAATAACAAACACTACACAATAAATGGCTCCTTTAATTGTGAGTCCAAAGCTGTAGTATATGCAGCTTGCTGTCAGGTTTGTCCCTCATTTTATATAGGTAAGACCGAGCGGAAACTAAGACAAAGAATATACAAGCATTTTTATGCTGTTAGTAAAGGTGATGTTAACAATGCTCTTGCTCGGCATATTTTACAATTTCCAACACATGAGTTTTTATTTTTGGTTGTACACCAAACACTTTTAGACCCGAGAGGGGGGCCTTGGCAACTTTTATTAGAACAAAATGAGTTGTATTGGCAAATCAAAACGGCTGCATACATTTTCCCTGGTTTAAATGAATTTGTGTCTATTAAAAGCGTGTTAAAATTAAAAGCTTTAAATAGATAACATATTAATTTTGCATAAAAGATTTTGAATTTGATACTGTACCTTTTTGTTGATTAAGTTTGAAACATAGTAACATTTACACAGTTTCATATATATAAAAATATGGACTTTGTTTTTGGTCATATATTCAGTATTATTATGATCAAATTTTAGTTTTTACCAGCATGCAATTAATTATTTTTTACATATTACTATATATTTTTTATGTGTCTATATTTAGCTAAATATCTTAATTCTTACAGTGAATTCATGTCATTATCACATATTATACATTTTCAGTTTTGCCCTAGTAGCTTTTTAAAATGTGATTTTTCAGTATAACATTTACACATGTTATACATATATATTTAATGTTATTTATAAATTGAGTATTATGTACTTAACATTGTAACATTTTTGAGCAGGTTTCATACTGTTTAAATATTGTACTTTTATCTGGTTTTATTTTTATTGGTTGATTGAATGACTAATTGATAATTAACTACAAGCTATATAAGCATCAGTTTTATGTTGTTCTGGGTCTGAAGAAGGTGGAATATTTTTACCACTGAAAGCGCTTACCATATTAAAGTTTTTAGTTGCTTTAGCATTACGTTATTTGTATTTGCTTATTTCAGCTTTCTCCTACCATTCAACTTGTTTTTCTTTTGATTTTTAGTAGTTTTTCGGTTTTCTTGGTTTTCAGCTTAGTGTACTTAACCAGCGGGATGTTATGTGAAGATACTCACCAGATGTACTGCTGCTGACCCTCCCTTAAACGTTATGTATGTCAGACAGAGCAGTAGGATGCTGTACAGATGTATGTCAATATCTAGTGGGTGGTATGTGTCCATGGTACCCCTGTACCAGCGGTCATTATGTGTCAAGCCAGACAGGAGTGTGTGAATCCAACATCTATGGTGCCAAATGTATACCAGTAGTTATGTGTTATACCCATCTACATGGCTGTCTACATCCATATTGTCAGGCCTGTTACACATGTGGTGCACTAAGGGAACATGTATATACCTCTGGATATTACAGGTTGTGTCCGAAGTTCCACATATAGTGGCCAATATCTCTGCTGCACTCCACAGGGGCATTACATGCTAGCAGCGGTACCTTACAATGGTTTCTTTAGGATGTCTGTCAGTAGCCAATGGCACACATGTTATAAGCAGATGTCAGCATCCACACACACCATGTCTGTGAAGACAATCCCAATGACAGTAGCAACAATCTAGTAATATACCTGCTATACATAGCTGTCATCCCCTTGCACTACTACTGTGGGACTGTAGGGGCTGGCGTACAGCTACACTCCATGTCCAGGACATATGGTGGAAATATATGTATATATACTTATTCAGATAGCCATATATATATATATATATATATATATATATATATATATAATTACATATATGTACTACATTGAATTACCACTGTCATGGCAACCACCCACTATAACTCCCTACAGGATGTGGCCATGGTCCCTTTACATTTCCTGTGTGATGAACATCCGTCCTTTGTGTGAGCATCAGTGATACAGGCAGCAGGTAGCAATACCTCTTACAGGAGAACCTGCACACTCAAAGCGGACACATATTTGTAGGAGATTCAGGAACTACAGACAAACTGTGGGTAGAGTTGTGTAATGCTTTGCATATTACTGGTGTTACAGGGTGTGTGTGTGTGTGTGTGTGTGTGTGTGTGTGTGTGTGTGTGTGTGTGTGTGTGTGTGTGTGTGTACATACTAGTGTACCTTGAAATGCAGTCTGTCTGCATGGCTCACTACTGTGGGCCTAACCTCTTGCTGGGCAGAGGTATGCCTATCATGTGTTGTCCATCCACCACACAGGTCCTATGTCAGATATGACACTGGCAGTGTGTGTTGCATGCTACCAGTACATGACTACATCCATGTCTATATCTAAACTCAATACCCTGACTAAGAATATGTTGCAGACTATCCTGTAACACCAGCACCTCGCTTAGTGTATGGCAACAGTGTTCCACATATGTGCCTGTGTTCCAGCCTCTGTCCTCCATCTACATACCAAGCTTTGCACATATGTCATGATGTTGGGGGTTGTTCTGTAGTGGGCTGTGAGTATATCACACTGCCATTGCTGCCATTAGTACACTGCTGTTGTATCCCCCGCACATACACTGGGGCTGGGGCCATATATGTGTGGGCATCACCTACACAACACATGTGCGCCCTTATGCACTGCATCGGCCAGTGTATGTAACAGTGGTATATTGTCTTGTATTATTGAGTCCAGGTGGGGAGCACCACAAATAACCTAGGCTGTTACAAATATGGGGGTATCAGGGATGAGCTGCCACAAGGTATGTGGATGTACAGTACCGTATACTCCACCTATATTGACGTTACTTACATAACTTGGGGTACTGCAAGCCTACTGCCACCTGCAATACAGACTTTTCTGTTCGTTATGCCTTGTTATGGTCCGGGTACAACCCATTTGATCACAAAACATCTTTACCTCCTACGGTGTTTGTACAGAGTGTAGATAGAGGCTACTGAACTGCACACTTGCAGTACATACTGTTGATTGTGTGGTACCCTGTGGCCCAGTCTGTCAGCACTATTGTACATTCTGAAGGGCTTGGCTTGGACTGCAACAGTTGTGAACCTTTCCAGACTACTGTATAAGTGTAACTGTTTCACAGTTGCAGTACTCCATTTACATGCTTGTCAGTATTTGAACAGCTATATGATATGGCATATAAGACCATTATGGTACACAATTAAAGGAGTCCCATTTCTGCAAACCTGTGTGTGTGGTGTCTTTCCTATGACCTTTCTATGGGTATATATTGCAGGCAATGACTGACATTAGTACGTGTAGCTCATACATGGTCCAGTTGTTCAGGTGTTAACTGTAGGCATACTGGCTGTTCCATGTTGTGTGCACCTCCTACATATGTATCTTACTGTACATATATCTGCGTCTGTATGTGTAGTCCCATGTATGTATATAGATATAGATATATATATATATATATATATATATATATATATATATATATATATATATATATATATATATATATATATA
Source organism: Protopterus annectens (assembly GCF_019279795.1). Lineage (NCBI taxonomy): Eukaryota > Metazoa > Chordata > Ceratodontiformes > Protopteridae > Protopterus > Protopterus annectens. The sequence continues at coordinate 1,573,703,577 of NC_056743.1, forward strand.
CATACATACATACATATATATGTATATCTGTATCAGCATATATGTGTATGTGTATCTGTATCCTGGAGACATTGATTGCTTCCACATATTACATGCCCTGTGGGAGGCAGACTGTACTTGGTAGTGTATTGCAGGGTGCAGGTGTTTGGCTGTGGGGGGATACCTATTCGTACAAGACGTATAGTGTGTGGGGCCTTTCAACCCCATTAATGGTGCATGTGGACATAGGTGTATTTGTTAATCTGCAATTGCTATCTACACATGTATGGCCATATATACCTATATAGATAAATTTATCTGCTAACAGATATATAGGTGTATGTGCATAGATAGCAATATATATGTATATAGAGTTAGTAAAACAGCATATATATTTGAATATATGTGTATCAATACATATATGGATATGTTGTATCTGTTAAGGTTGCACTATAGTTACACACGCAGACATCTAGATGTTGGTATACATTCTCTGCACTGTTGCATGACAGGACTGGCTGATATGTTTCTGAAACACTGAATATCGGTTTATCTGTCATGGCTTAGTGGTACATTGGTTTGTCTAGGGTGTGCGAAGTTGCCTTTAGAACTGCAGTTCTCTTAACTGTGGTGCAGTAAGAAATGACAGGTTAGTCCTTTTGGTTTGCAGAAAGGGCCGTTCGAAGGAATGATTGTCCCCCAGTCAAAGGTGAACACATATATATATCGATATAGGTATATATGGACATACATCTGTAGATGGAATTGGGAACGTAACCACAACATATATGTCCACATGCACCATTGATGGGTTTGACAGACCCAAACAACATACATCTGGCATGGATAGGTATTTCCTCCCCAAGCCAAATAAATCTGGCCTGCAATACAATATTAACCTTAGCAGATCCCATACACGACAAGGGCAGTACATGTTAACAGTACTCCATCCCACCTGTAGGATGTAAGGCTGGCATTACTAACATATCATGCAGTACAGTCAAGTGACGTCACGCTTGGGGGAATCCCCTGGGCAGGTGCAGTAAGTAGCTGGGATCCCTCATACAATCCAATAGCCCTACACCTGAGAATAGATTCACTAATGTTGGCAGGGACATCCACAAACCCACCATGTCAGCTGGGAACTACCACCCAGTAGCCTGATGACCATGGTCTGCAGGGACATGGAACATACCAACAATGAACCCATTGCCAATGTCACTGGTTATCTCAACACACAGGACCCCGCCAATGTTGGACTTGTCAAAGGCAGAGAATACAACCTGAACCTGGTATACCTCCTTAACCCAATCATGACAGGTGTAGATGAGGGTTAGGAGGTGCACAATGCCTATGTAGATCATAGCAGGCTTTTTTATGCCATCCCACTTGTAGGAATGTGTGTAGTTGTTATTGGATCTACCTCCGTTCACAGGATACGTTTCTACCAGGACTGCTTGGCATATGCCAACATACCACAGGTGCCATCCTGTTGGCATACATTCCTTCACAGGTAATATATGTATCAATGCCCTCCTCCACACTGTTGAGCTGTGCAGCACTACTGGGGTTGCTATAACTCACTGGGTGTGGCTGTTGTGGACACGACTGCCATAATTGCAGTTACTGTTGTGTCTATCCCCCCACATAGCTGTCTGTAATACTGTACATTATATCTAATCAGGTTGTTAGTTGTTGTTTACACCATTCACAGTAGTTAAGCACCTCACACCCTCCTAAGTGTAGGGTTATGCCACCAGCATGGGCACACACATGTTACTTAGGTGAGGATAGCAGTAGATTGGGGATAGGGACATACACCCTGCTGTTAGCATGTTCAATGTCATCCGCATTGCAGACTGCATATATAGCACTGTCTGGTTGTGCCTATCATGTCTTGGTGGGATTACATGTGCAACAGATGTGTAACCTGCACAGGGACATACCTGGTGACAACAATGCAACATTGTTAATTAAAGCTGTGATGCATCATGGCTGCACAGCTACACCTTCCAAGATATTAGCATTTCACTTTACTGCTGACAACATGCTACACATCATTCCATTGCTACACTGTTGTACAGACACCCTGTGCATCAGAACCATGTTAGCCTGTCCCTGCATCGATGTTACAGATGTCAGGGAGTGGCACAGGTATCATCATATGCACAGGGTGTGTTGTTGGTTTGCCAGAGGCCTAGGCTGAGCCATACAATTGACAACATGTGTGTGTGTGTGTGTGTGTGTGTGTGTGTGTGTGTGTGTGTGTGTGTGTGTGTATAAGGGGGCTGAGTATTGTTATGGGCCACTGGTGATGTCATGTGTGCAGGTATGTGGTTGCCCTAGGTTCGTTGTTTATGTGTGTGTGTGTCTGCATGCACACAGTTCCTCCATGTGGCTGCCCTACACTGGGAATTGTGGGACAGCTGCAGACTGTACTTGGCAGGGTTTGCAGTTCACCGTCTCCAGCCATGGACATGGTACTGTGCCTGGCAGGAGTGCTACAGGCAGTATCAGGTACAGAGACAGGCTAAGTACTGTCCCCCAAGTTTGACAGGTGTCTACTGGATCCAGGTCCTTCCTGTGACTGGCCAGGGCCACGTGCATGTGGTCTGCTATGACGGGTTGTGGACAGCCCCCCCACAGTGCTGGGACTGGTACTGCCACTACAGGAGCGGCTGTGACTGTTTGGACATCCACGGCAACCTCCAGCTGTTGGTGTTGGTGGCATACGTCTTTGTGGCCATAGCAACTGTCTTGCCCTGTCCTGATGCATGAACATGACATTGTGGATGAGTTCCAATGTCTCACCCACTATCTATCCATGACCTTGGTGTAATTACGGATGGCACCTGCTAGGTCATGGATGCTGTCAGTTATAGAGGTGTGATGAGCCCTCTGCACCCTCAGACCCTGCTTGGTGTACCGTTCCATTCGTGCCTGTGCCTCCATGACAGTCTGGAACATGGGGTTGAAATATATGTGGCACATCTGCCAGGGACATGATGACCAGCAGTGCTCCTACGAGCACCCCTGCACATCTGCCTATGTGATACCCCACCAGACATCTGGCTATGTGTCCTGACACACATGCCATAGATACCACACTGTCCTGGCCTATGCCAACTGTAGGCTGTCCCTCAGCTAGGGCCAATGGTGATGAGGTGTGTGGAGGCAGTGTGACTGTGTGCGTGGATGGTGTGGATACGTGTGGGTTGTCAACTGGTGGCCCAGCGGCAGCCCCTGATGACACTTCCTGTGCCTCAATACACCTATCTACATGGTCACTGTCTGTATCAGTGGCATCAGATTCTCTGTGGGGGGGACCCAGCCCCACCTCACCACCTGTGAGGGGAAAACAGGGAACAGACTGTAAGACCTGTACAACACCACTAAACAGTAAATACTCACACACACACACACACACACACACACACACACACACACACACACACACACACACACACACACACACATATGTGTGCAGACATGGCCACACACACAGACTTACACCCATGCAGTCGACATACATGGCAACCCATACACTCCACCAGACAGCACCTACAGACAGCTCCCACAACCCCATAACACACAATAGCAGGCGATGGTGCAGTACAGTATCACACACATACCTGTAATTACACACATGTCAGCATGCATGACATGTGGGGCTCAACAGCATGCAGTGCAACTGTAGTCAGTCCCCATTACCAACATTATACATGGCTGTGAAGCATGGCTTCTGTTTGTAGATGATGACCCTCCCCCTGGAACCCACTGCACCCATGTCCACAGCACTGCTGTGCATCTCTTCAGCACCCTGGCATGTACTGTGCACCATACCTCATGGGTGTACACACCATTGCAGGATGTGTCTCTGTGTGTCAGGTGTTTTTTTTGCTGCTGCTCACAGCTTCTGTGTGTTCCTGGATCACATGTGGACACATGGGTTTAGTGACTGCTTGATGTGTATTCACATATGTCATCATCAGTGGTGCATGTATGAGTGGTAGACTACAATTAGACCAACCACAGAGACAATGTACTGTACCTATGGTGAGTGTAGAGACCATTATTGACCATGACTGGGCCCTGGCTGATGTTGCCTGTGGTACACATAGGTTCATAGGTGAGTGCTGTTCTATTGGCCCTGGGGCCTACATAAGCCTAGCCACAGGGGTCCCCTGCCATACACCACCCACTAATGTTATTCCCCTGTGCCCTGGTCAGGCTGTGGCACACACATACTACCTAGGGTGTATTCCCCATTCCCCATCCAATTGCCAAGTGTTTCTGTCAAGATGGCCAATGGGTAGCATTGCCTGACATGTATGGGTAGTCCATTCCAGAGTGTGGGGATTCCCCAGGACAGGGCCCTATCCCTCCAATATGTTCTGTGTAATGTGTTGATTAGGTTTAGGACCCTGGAGCATGTGTTAGCAGAGGGAGTGGGATGTCATTATATGTAGCGTGTTCAACTGCTCTGTGTATGACATAGCTGTGTATGTTGGGCAGATGTCAGCTGTGTCTGGGCAATGTGCACTGGAGTGTAGCCACAGTTGTCTGAGATGGACTGTGTATTTGCATGTGTTTGAGGCTGGTAATCCCATTAGTGAGGTGTGTGCTGTGTCAGTGCACATGTACAGCATGCATTATGGGTAGGTGTCTTAGATGTGTACATGGCCTACACCTTAGCTATGACATGCACAGTAAATTGCCAAGCATAACCTTAAACCATACTCACCGGCATCCGGCTGCTGCCTTGTTGGTATTCCAGAGGTACCTACATTGACATGGCATAGAGTTGATGTCAGTGACCACAGCTTTGGCATTGCTACAGGGTGGCTGCAATATTACAGTACAACAACAGCTGAAGTCCACAGTGCTACAGTTTATGCATTACTGCTTATCGGTACTACACAGCAACATACCCCACATCTCACATATGCATGGTCTACCTGTACAGATGCATACACTACAGTAGTTTACTGATATGCCCTGGAACCTTACCTGCATGCTCAATGTGAGGTGTGTGAGTAGCACCACACTCCATGACTGTATAAGTCTAAGTCTAGAGCTCTTGTGGGCGGGCGGGTGCTACCAGGCTGATGAGCAGCTCCTCCACTCTGGTGAGGGGGGATGGATGTTATTGCCCCCCCTTGTTGCAAGGTGGTCACCCCGCACAGCAGCGGCATGATGACATACTTGCCAGAGCAGGTCACTACAATAGTGGCGGACCTGCTCATCAGTACGGCTGTGCATCCCCACCTAATTCACCCTGCAGACCACATCAGTCCGCATAGCTGTTCTCTCCTGCTGGTCCATGCTTGTCTGTGAGAACAACATGAGATAATTGTGGATTATGCTGGTGATGATGATCTCCTTCTCAGCGACACTGTAGGTGGGGTTCCTCGGGTATGTCATACTCCCTGAAAGACCTAATGATGGAAATATGTCTGAGCAGCTCATATGTCAAGTTTATCATAATACAATATGCATATCAGACTCCCACCACCATATCAGCTCCAACATAATGTTCACACTACGCCAGTGGTATGTTTCCAGTATGTGTACCATTGGGCCATATATTGTATTGTACAACACTTTCTGCTATGTGGTTATAGAATTGCCCCCTGTGGGGGCACTAGAGTTGCAGGGCTGTTACAGGGTATTTCACCTGCATGCCATTGTCACTGCCACTATGTTTCCACATATGCATGTGGTAGGCCTGCTATGTGATTGCTACACATCTGCCATTCTGTAGTACTGGGAATATCTATGCATGCTGTTGGACATGCTCTGGGATTGTGTGGACTATTACAGCCCACATATGTTCCATGACAGTTACACACCAGTATATGTAGGGGTTATTTGCCAGCAGGAACACCACTCCAACCTAATGTGCACATGTTACCAGTCCACATCACATCCGTGGCCAACCATGGAACCTCATTATCTACTGTTCCATCACTACCTTCATGTGGAACCACCTCAGGGGAAGGTGCCCCCCCATGGAGCACACACAGACATGTGTCTGTCACCCAGTTAGGTCACAGGTATTGGGCATAGGGAGCTACACAGAGACATGGGGTATGTGCTACATCACCTGGAGGCAAGCAGTACACATACACAAGGTTCGACATGCATGTCCCTCCTGCCCAGCGCACAGCCCAGGCACCTTTATGTCCATGTAGATGCTGTTCTGACTGTCCATGAGTAGGCACCATGTTCCCTTCATTCTCATGTGAGAGCTCAATGGCCTCCACATTCCAAATATAACTACCCGTCCACAGTGTTTAACCAACACATGTGTCATATACCAGTCCTGTATGCTGTCTTGTTTGTCACCCAACCAGACCTACATACCAATAAGTGTCTAATACCCTTCACCGACATATATATCCCACCATCTCATACAATTGAAATGTGTTCCCAACATGGGTTACACACCTCACTCCACACTCCATCTTGCAGCCATGTACTGGTGTGTAGATATGTTGTGTATTGATGTGTGATGTTCTCTCACACATGTCATGGCAGGGAAAATGTATTGACATGTATATATACAAATTATATATATATATATATATATATATATATAAATATATATATATATATATATATATATAGCTATATATATATATATATATATATATATATATATATATATATATATATATATATATATATATATCTATATATGGGTTCCATACACTAGATCGAATTTTCACTAATTCAAAATAGCGCATAGAATGCTCACTGCAGCGAAAGTGCACTTAATCGAAAGTGCACTTACGCGAAGTTCAGTACAACGAATGGGTGTTGTACTGAACGTCTGTGCAGTACTCATGGACCTTAGGGTTAGGGGCCGCAGCGTCATAGTAAGTGGATAGCCCATGGGATCCCTTACCATGACCCGTGCTAACCCTAAGGTCCATGACAACTGCAGCGCAGTGAAGGACATAGCAATGTCCTCCACTATGGTGTGATAGTCACAAACCTTGGGTTAGGGTATGGGTTAGGGTAAGGGGATAGCTTTACTAACTATCCCCTTATCCTAACTCATGCCCTAACCCTAAGGTCCGTGACTATCGCACCATAGTGGAGGACATAGCTTGTTTTTTATGTCCTACACTGTGCTGCGGTGTTTTCGGTGAAGTGCACTTACACAAAAGTTCACTTTTGTTAAAGTGAACTTTTGCAGAAGTGAGGCTTCCTATTAAGAGTTTGAAGTAGTGAACTTTCATTCTTGTAATAGGAATCCATATATATATATCTATATATCTCTCTCTCTCTCTATATATATATATATATATATATATATATATATATATATATATATATGTCGACATACACACACACACACACACACACACACACAGACACACAAATATATATATATATATATATCTGTCTGTATACACACACACATATATATATATATATATATATATATATATATATGTGCATATATGTGTAGATATCATTTTGTGTTATTTATATACCTATATAAATGTATAACTGTCCGAGGTTTGTACACATACACAGCTGTGAATATGTATCACACATATATGTATCTGCATGTGGGGTGCATACAAACATCTGGACCACACTCATGTACCCGCTTTACTTCACAGCTGAACTGTTCTACCTTGCTGCAACACAGACAGGTGTCACATGTGAACACAGACTAACATTAGGGAGGTATATATGGTGACAAACTTTAGATAAGCATATTATACTGCTATGGCAGTTAGGCATGCTATGCTACACTTTAACATGACTGTCCTGCAGGTGGTGTAGTCTGTCAACCATGTTTCTATCATGGCAGTATTAATACCCTCACCAGCCGTTGGCCACAGTAATTTACAGAGCACAGATATCATGGGTCACATCATTGCCATTCACTGCTGGTCTGCACATTTGACAGGTATGTCCCACTGCCCACAGGGACTGATACTACTGTCCAGTGCAGTTGTTGAGCACAACATCATTACAGGAACAAGTACAGATGGCTCATATACATCCTTTCACAGTACACATCATATTATTCTATGCCATATACTACGTCAGTAAATGCATATCTGTTTGACATACCTGTTATGTTGTTTCTGCTGTAACACAACCCTGAGCTTTATGAACTTGATTTTTTTGGTATTACACATGATCAGGTGGTGGCCTCTGCACCAGTCAGTGTCCACCAGTTGCTAATTTCATGCAGCCTGCTGTGTAGTACTTCAGATAACCACTGTCATGGCAACCCTGTACTATAAATTGCTGCCTTCTGTGGGCATTGTCCCTTCACCTTTACACCATGGATGACATCCTTCCTGTGTGTGGACATCAGTGTTACAGACAGCAGGTAGCAATACCTCTTACAGCAGAACCTGCAGACACAGGCAAAATCCACATTTGGGTAAGGTTCCAGACCTACAGACAGCGTGAGTAGTGTTGTTGTGTGCAATGTATCTTGCTGTTCTTATCGGGTTTCTGTGTACATGGTACTTTTTCATGGAATGTTGTCTGGGCCTTTCTGTATGATACCAGGGGGATTGACTGTTATGTTTTATCTGTGCACCACACAGGCATTGTCCCAAATATATCTGTGGCATTCTGTCTGTTGAGTGCTATCAGTACATGGCTAGATCAATTTGTATTTCAATGTCGTATCCCTGCATAAGGGTATGCTACAACGAATCCTGTAACACCAGCAATTTCCAGGGTGTGTAAGAGCAATAATGCAAATATGGCCCTATGTTCCTGCCTCTGTCCTCCACATATATGCCAGTTTTTGTCCTGCTGTGATACAGGAAGGGTTGTTACGTAATGGCCTATCATTATTTACCGCTAGCATTACTGCTATCATCCTAGTCATGTCATGGACTCCCACACCAACTGTTGGGCCAAGTCCATATATATAGGGGCAATAGCTGGAGAACACATATGTGCCCTTGTACATTCCAAAGGTAAGTGTGTGGTACACAGTGTTCCTTGTCCTTGTACAGCCTTTTATGGGGGGTTTTATGCCATTAACCTAGGCTATGGCACCTTTTCAGTGATATAACTGTTAAGAAAAGGGTCATTCAATGTGATAGTGAGATGTTAGGTTAAGCAATGTTATGTACAAGATACTGTGACATTAATGCAAGTGCTACTTTCCCCCTAGGGCTTGACTACAGGGTGTAATTGGAGGCTGCTGAACTACATCTGTAATTGTTGATTGTTACGTATCCTGAAGGCAAATCCTGTTTCTACCGTTGTACTAATTGAAGGCCTTGGCCTGGACAGCATAGTATAGTATATATACACATTGCTTGCATCTACTGTTTTGTGTGAGCCTTGCATTCATGACTGATTACATATTTCAAACCTTATATGGTGTCAGTAGTGGCATACATTATTGTATAGTACAGGAATAGAGTTTATCTATGTATGCATACCTGTGTTTCATGTCATGTCCTTTGAATTGTGGGTGGGTATATGTTTAATGTCAGTATTTTCATTGGCGGGAATGGTTGCCACATTACACATTTCACAGGTGCCAGTTGAAGAGCTTGTGGCTGAGGGATATATTTTGCACCCAGTACTTCCACACTACTTCTACATTTGAATGGCTACTGATACCTATTGTGTGTGTATATGTGTATGTACCTATATATATAGGTTCATAGGTTCATACTAGGCTATCTGCCCGAGGGCATTTATAAGCCTAGCCCATAGTTATGTGGCTTAAGCCACCCCTTTTGTATGGGGAACTATACCCATTATTTTGCTGTGCCTCTGTCTAGCAGTGACACTGAGGTAATCCCTGGAGTATATCTGCGATCTCCCATCCATTGGTCAAGATTTCTCTTGAACAAGGCCAGCGAGGTGCTCTGCCTCACATATACCGGGATTTTGTTCCACAGCATAGGGAGTCTTTGGGTGATGAATCTATCCCTCCAGCATGTCCTATTAATAGCCGTGTTGAGGTTTAAGTCTCCCGCCCTTGTGGCTCTGACGGATCTAGATTTTTTGAGGTGAAACATATTCATCAACTCTGGGTTTGACATGGCCTTGTATGTCAGGCAAAGGTCACCTCTGAGCAGCGATGGCGACTGAATAGAGCTGGAGTTCTTTCAGTCGGGCAGCATAGGACAGATTTTTGAGACCCTTTATCCTTTTGGTGAGGAACTTTTGTGGCCTCTCTAGCTGCTGCAAGTGTCGGGTCAGATACATTCCGAATGGGGCATTGTACTCAATCATTGGTCTGATGAGTGATGAGTATAGGGAGACTATGACCTCCCTTGATCTAGATGTGAATCCCTTCATGATGAGGTGGGCAATGTAGAAGGTCTTCCTAACTACTTTAGCTACATGGGTGTCGAATGACAGGCTACTGTCAACCTGGGTCCCCAGGTCCCTGATAACTTCTTCTGTGCTCAGAGGATTACCACCTATATGGTAGCTAGGGGTAACCTTGTTTTTCCGAAGGGTATGACTATGCATTTTTTGGCATTTAGCTTTAGGCCATGGCTCTGGCACCAGTCATCCGTTTCTGTGAGACCCTTCTGAAGGATATCTGTGTCAGATGTGTTTTCGACTTCTGGCCCAGTTTGCAGTCATCTGCAAACTTTGTCAGCTATAACCCTCCTGTGTTTGCTTGTACTTCGGAAAAGTAGATGCCAAACAAGAGTGGGCCCAGGACTGAGCCCTGTGGGACACCACTTGTGACAGGCTTTGAGTCTGACATGGCACCAGCAACTCTGACCCTGTGGGTTCTGTCACTCAGCCAGTTTGCAACCCATCTTGTGATGTATGGGTTAACATTTAAGCTGATGAGTTTTTCAATGATACTCGAGTGGGGTATTGTATCGAAGGCCTTCGCCAGATCGAGGTAGGCTGTATGGACTGCCTTTCCCTCATCGATGGCTTTGGTGACTGTTTCGAAAAAGTCAACCAAGTTTAAAAGGCATGATCTGCCTTTGACAAAGCCAAACTGGATTGGATCCAAAGTCTGCAAATTTCCCTATGTCTTTATTTATGAGGTCCATTATGATCCTCTCCATAGCTTTGCAGATAAGGCTTGTCAAGCTAATGGGCCGGTAATTTCCAGGGTCTGTAGAGGCACCGCCTTTGTGAAGTGGGACCACAGTCGCAGTGTGCCACTCCCTGGGTACGTATCCAGAGGTGAGACTATGATTAAACAGCTGTCCTAGCTGTGGGTTTAATTCCTCGTTGAGTTTGTGGAGCACACAGCCTGGGACACCATCAGGTCCCATGGATGCTGTGTTTTTTGCTTTGGAGAGCAGTTCTCACTTGGGCATTTGAGATGTTTCGGGGGCTGGAACCATTTCGTATAGATATCTCTCCTCTTCTGGGCGAGGCGGGCGAGTTTGCACTGAACCTGTCAGCCAGTATGTTGGCAATGTCTGTAGGATCAGTAATCTTCACATCATTTTGAACTAGTTCTGAGCATATCTGGGAGTTTCCTCCCAGGTTTCTAACATAGCTAAAGAAGGCCTTATGATTGTCCTTTGAGTCTTTAGCTATTTTTCTCTCAAAATTTGCTTTGGATGATTTTATGAGAGCTCTTAGTTTTTTACTTATAGTGATCAAGGGTGTCTTACCTTTTAAGGATTTTGCTCTGTCTTGTGTAGTAGCTTCCTCCTTTTGTTGTAGAGTTTGTTTATGGCTGGGGTCCACCAGACTGGACGCTTGCCCTTGGTACAAAGAGTCTTTGTTTTGCTTGGGATTGCCTTATCCATGCAGTGCTGCAGGTGCTGGTAGAAGGCATTTGTAAGTGATTCAGCGGCTTGAGTACTGTTTTCCGTCCGCTCCGGGGCCTTAAAGGAGACCACACTAGTCTTTAGAAGTGTGAAGTCGGCTTTCGAGAAGTTTTTTACTGTGATCTTTTTTATTTCAGGTGGGGGTGGGATGAGGACCTCCAGCAAGATTAGTTTGTGATCTGATCTCACAAGTGAGGGGTATACCTCCGGTGTTGAACATTGTGCTCCCATGTTCGTGATGATGAGATCAAGTATGTTTTCTCCTCTTGTGGGGATGGTGACTAGTTGTTCCATGGCATTTGAGTTTATGAATTCCAGGAACTTTTCTCATATGGCTATATCTATGTATATGTATCTATAGATATATACATACATATATATATATATATATATATATATATATATATATATACATATACATATACATACATACATATGAACATATGTATGTATCTATATACAACTGCTGTTATACGATTATTTTTGAGTCATACATTAACATATATATCTACATATAGCTCTCTATCTGTCTACATTTACAGATATATATCTGTCCATATGTCCATGCATGTTTGGCTCATATTTTGTCCTGTTTCTCATTCACTTGGCAATTGTCATGGATGATCGCAGCATTGAAGTCAGTAACTAGTGGCAGCATATTTGTGTTTCAGACTTCATCTCCTTCTACATATGTGTTCTAATACATATAACTGTGTAACTAGCAACATTTTAAGTGTATCAGAGCATTAGTTGACATATATCCCTATTTGTACCCACAGTGTAGCATACTTTGTCCAGACTTTTTGCATTAACAGATTATGTGGTGTGATAATAATACATTTCCTGTACAGATGACTGATTGTGCTGCATGATATGTTTGTGAAAACTTCAGGTTATGTATATCTGCCATGGTTTAGTGGTAAATCACTTTGTGTATGGAGTGCAGGGTTCTGGTTTCAAGACTTGGAGAGGCAGTTTATTTTGCTGCTGAGCAGAACAAGGGCCATTGGCTGCAGAGTGATTAAGGCACTTTTAAGCAGTTGTAAGCTGGTTTGCACGAGTTTGCATGACGGTAAGCACTGCCAACCTCCACTTATGCTTTCCTACAGTCAGTTAGCTTCGAATTTCTCAACCTGTGTAGGCATAGCTTACCCTCGGGCACACCTGTACAAACCTGCTTATCGCTGCTTAACAGTGCTTACTGCCACTTACCCCTGTGCTAATTCCTTTAAAAGAAAAGAAAAAGGGATTGATAGGACAGTGGTGAAAAACGGGGCACAAAGCGGGAAAGACAGTAGGGAAAATAGCTAGGCATGTGCAGGAAGGGTACAGGAAAGGTCCATAGATGCCCATTTCTTCTACAGCAACAGCTGTGCATATACACTATATTTGCAGGTACATTTGGACTCTCAAACCCCTGGGAGAGGGGTGAGGACAACATATATTCATTGTGATGCCAATTAGACCAGATTACATGTGTCCAGTGGACATGTGTGCGAAATGGACAGCTATGTATGGGGCGAGATTTTTTTGTGGGAACAGATTGCCCTTTTTTTTTCAGATGAGAGTGGGATGTTGGGGAGGGGTAGTAGGTATATTTGGAGAGGTAGGTTGGGTAGGTTAACAGACAAGACACAAAAGATGTATACAGGGCCGGTATATGACACATGTGGGGGTAAACACCTTGGACAGGGATGGGTGTTTGGAAGTTGCAAGCCCATGAGCACCCAACTGGAAGCAGTGGGACTGAGGTCCCCACCCATGGGCAGTCACCACTGCACCTTCACGGCCCTGAGGGTGGCTGTGCTGGGGATGTGTTGGAGGGGCAGGCTCACTCTCTAATAGCGCCACTCGGCCCTCAAGCTGGCATAGCCACTCTCGATACTCCAGATCGAGCTCCTTATGCACCACAGCCCGGACCTGTTGACTGGTGACAAGTTCCCCTCTGCGCCCGCTCCGAGGGGGGGGGCGAGCCACATCCTCTGCAGTGGTTTCACCCAAAGGTGGCGCAGGACCCATGGAGGAGGAGGTCTCAGGCTGGACCCCAGATGTGCTGGTGCCCAGTGACATGGCCAGCTGAGGTGGGACAGGTGGGTCCGCTGGGACTGGCTTTCCCATAAGGGCTGTGTTGTCACAGGTTTATGACAGATATGGGTTAGTAACAGTCAACAACATTCAGGATTAGTTATAAAAGCATGCATAAGTATTCCCATTAACTCAACACACCAGATTTAACACAGTTGCAGAGCAAGCAGAACATATGCATATATGGAACAACAGTGGCCATTACAGGAGCATGCAGGTTTCATTGATGGCAACAGGCCACCAGTATGGGTGTATTTTCACATGCCACATGTATAGAAGCAAATGTGAATATTTATAAACCATTAGGACATATGTCCCATCAAAAGTGTACACATACCAGTTGAGGAGTGTCATTGGGGTATTATGCACATATGGTAGGGGTGAGGGAGAGAATTCAATTAGCAACTAATATATCCTTGTAGTTTTTTCAACATTCTCAGTCACTGTAGTGGTCTTTCCCTTACATGTATTATTACACTACACAATGGCCTTATATTGTACACTGGTATATTTATAAATTATTTTATATGTGACCTGTGTCTTACATACAGGCATGACAGGCTGCAGGTATTAATGCAACATATGTTGAGAGTTGCTGTCATACACTTTGGGTGAGGTGCTAGAATGACAGGTTTGTTTCCATATACATTCTCTGACTATGTACACATTTGAATATCAGTTATATGTCATTGACAGCTGCCTACAATTCTTGGAACATCACACTGGACTTTCAGGGGAACAGGGTACCAAGTTAGTGATATGGGCCATTTATCTGGACATGCTGGACATATTAGAACAGTTGTGGGGCATGATTATGCATACAACTTACATTTTGAATGTTCTAGCAAACTCTGTACTGTTGTTGGGTGTAAGTATGCATACAGCTTTCTATCTGAACATTGTATCAAAATCTGTACAGTGTTGGGGTATGATTATGCATACAACTTAGTAGCACTCCCAGGATTCAACCCCCTGCTGTGTGTGACAAAATATTATAGCTAACATCACAGTACACTGTGCTATCAGATAATTGATGTAAAGCTTTCAGCTGTTTTCTTTCTAAGTCTCCCTAACATGTACAATATAACTGACCCCTTGGCACTTCCAACATTGTTATGCATGACTTCATGCCCATTTTATTTGCATACCACTTTATGAGTGACACTGCTTAAGCTACAACATTACTATTTATAGTATGGAACAGATCACCAACAAATGAGAGAAGAGTAAACAGAAGCACTCCAGGGGTTATACCTTTATTCACAGACTATTACACATTTATTTCTACTGGTACAACACTTTCTAAGGCTCTTATATTATTTGTTATGACAGTACATGCAGACTGATTACTAACCTGCCTTACAATGCAGCCTTTGCAGCATAGCATCATGGGCTTGCTGGTTCACAGCCCGCTCATCTGCAGCTGTCAGAGAAATGCAGTGATATTTAGCCATACCTATCCATAGTATACACAAGCTAGGCAATTATTTTCTACTTAGTAGAATGAGTACTTAGTCCTGGGGCACTGGGCATCTGCCGAGACTCCTGGATCCACTGTTCCAGTATATCCCCCCTCCACCGCTTCAGGTCAGCATGGCGGTGCCTGACCTGCTCAGCAGTCTGGGGGATACCTGTGACACTGGTGGGGTCATGGGCGAGACTGTCCCAGGCCTCCATTTTATACTGCGAGCCCTGGTACTGGCCCTGCAGTAGTCTCTGATCATGGTGTTTTACCAGGAGCCATACCATGATTTTTGACTCCTGGATGCTGCAGCACTGCACTCTAAATTGAGTGCCTTCACCCACACCAGTCATTCTGCCTGCAGTAGGAAGCTGCAACCAGTTATGAGTAGTATTCCCGCCTGTGGGATTTAAATACGACCATTTTCCCACACTTCCCCATGATTGGCCAGTTTTGAATAGGCTAAGCTATGGGCAGACCTGCTTACATGAGGTTGGCACTGCTTAAAGAGGTATACCACTAGTCAGATTGAATTGGCTCACCTACACATTGCTTACACTTACTAACTTGAGCTTTACTGCGGTTAGCATTGCTTAATAGTTAATTAGCACTAAATTTGCCATTTGGCAATGATTTATACTTCATTACAGCTTATATATGTTTCTGGTATCCGTGATTCATGTGTACATACACTATATGGGGACCTGGGAGCTTCTACACTTTATTACAATAACACCTCAAATCTATGCTTACTGCTGTACTCCAGTTCACATATTTATGTTCTGTGGCAGGTTATCCAACATCACACTGTACATAGATTCAGTTCACGTTTGGTTTGACTTTCCTGTAATGAGGATTAGTTTGCTGATACCTCATTCATATCTATTGCTATGATGGCTTGGTGGTTAACTACTGTGAATATAGTGTGCAGGATCCTGAGTTTGAGCCTTGCAGAGGCAGGTTATTTTTTTGCTAGGCAGAACAAGGGCCGTTGGATACAGTATAATTAAGGTACTTTTGAGCAGTTGTAAATGGGTTTGCACGAGGGTAAGCACTGCCTACACAAGTTAAGCAATTTAGAGGCTTACTGGGTGTAGGACACTGTAACCGGAAATTAGCAGTGCTTTCCTTCACGCAAACCCACGCAGACAACCTTATACTCACTTACTGGTGCTGACATATGCTTACTACTGCTTCTTGCTGCTCAACCTGACTACTGCTTTATGCATAATGATACTGACACCTCACATGTGCATTTCCTGCAGTACTCTAGGTGATTGATATATGTATATACATATATATATGTATATATGTTCTTTCATGGCAGCTGTACTCCAGTTCATATATATATATATATGTTATTCCATGGGTTATGCAACATACATATTACTCATACCGTGGTTTGCCATGGGAAATAGTATGCCTCAGTTACCTTCCTGTCCCCCCCTCCTTTCTCACTTACATCCATGGTGCGGTCCCATTAGAACAGGTCCGTCCAACCCTAGCACACCTCGGCCCATAATGTCTTACCCATCATTCCCTCCACACCCTCCCTCCTCCACATCAATCATCCTTCCTACAGGTTCCATATGAATCTCACCACACCTCTATGCATTGCCCACTCTCCACTTCTCAAGACCCATCGTGTATGTTGTCTCACCCTATGGATCTTCAGGGTTCCCACACATTCAGTCCATGAACATACATATTCTTCTTTGCTTACCTGTAAGGCATGGTATGTTACCCTGTGGACTCTTTTTAGCAGAATTATTGGGGTTGTCCCGCTAGGGACGAACATGTGTTTGTTTAAGATTAGACTTTGCAGATTGACACTTTTTTTCCCACTGGCAGTATCCTGCCAGTAGTCTGGGTAGCAGTGCTGTGCGATGCTTAGTGGTGCTTAATATTTGATTTGCATGATATTTGCCTTTTGGCATTGATGTCTTCTTTATTACATGTTATATATGTGTCTTGTATCCTTGATTCATGTGTATGTAAGCTGCATGGGATCCTGGGAACTTCAACACTTTATTGCAATAACACCTCACATATAGCCTTACTGCAGTACTCCAGTTCACATATTTATGTTTTGTAGCAGGTTATACCACTTCACACTATACATAGATACAGTTCACATTTGGTTTGATTTTCATGTGATGAGAATTAGTTTGCTGATACCTCATGCATATCTATTGCTATGATGGCTTAGTGGTTAACTACAGTGACTGTAGTGCACAGAGTCTTGAGTTTGAGCCTTGCAGAGGCAGTTTATTTTGTTGCTGGACAGAACATGGGCCGTTGGATCCAGAGTGATTAAGGCACTTTAAAGCAATTGTAAGCAGGTATGCGCGAGTTTGCGTGATGGTAAGCACTGCTAACCTCCGGTTACAGTTTCTTACACTCATTTAGCTTCTACTTTGCTTAATCTGTGTAGGCAATGCTTACCCCTGTGCAAACACACTTAGACATGCTTACTACTGCTTATTTGTGCTTAAACCTGCTTACTAGTGCCTTATTCATTATGATACTGACATTTCACATGTGCATTTCATGCAGTACTCCAGTTCACATTTAAATGTTATTATGTAGGTTATACGGCAAAAAGACGTAAATATATGTTCATATACAGTTTTCACATGGAAAATGATATGTGCTGCAGTAGGACTTGATCCAGGAATGCCTCTTTATTAAGCAGATGCTCTGACCACTACACTATTGCTGTGCTGCTTCATTTGCATATATATTCCTTGTTATCCTCTTCAGCCTTTTCAGCTGTTTTAACTTTAGCTAAGCGATAGGCAAACCCGTGCACCTATGGTTAGCTGTGCTCGGGGTTTAAAAAAAAATAAATACAAGGGTTTCTTCGTTTTATTTCAATGTACTGTTGCTGTTGAACACATGGGGACAGTTGGTGGGGCTATGCAGACATCTATGAGTGGTTTCGCTCATTTATTTACGCTCTGCTCTCCGACACCCCCCCTGCATGCTCCGTGTAGCATTAGGAGTTCGGACAGCGAGCCTTCATTAATATGCATGGCGTGCTGCCGTCCTCCTCTTAAACTGCCGCTTCTGTGCAGGACTAGATTAGTCCTGCATGGAAGATTAGTAAATTCGGGGAATTGTAAATGTATCCTCATTATCTTACAAATATGCACATGTAAATTTTCACAAAATTCTTCCTGAAATTACAGGTAACTAGATAACAGCATTCTGAAGGCAGTTTTTGTGTTCTGATTTTTCCTGTTCAAGTTTAATGATGTATTATTGGCATTTCGAAAATTCTTTTGATGAAAATATAAATAAACTGGGACTAATTAATCACTTAATGGATTAAAAGATTAATTAGAATCAAAGGGAGAAAGGGCAACTTAGTAGTAAATGTTTAAAAATAATATAACATAAAATACATTAAAATCATAAGGCTTAAAAGTATCAGGAATACTTGCAGAGTTAAATGTGATGCATCAGACAACATAAAGGGCATTTTTCTGTCTGTGCATCAGGAGAAAAGTAACATAGAAAGTGTGGGACTCTTTTTAGTGGGTGTGGTTTTATTTTACAGTGACACTATGTAGGGACTAGTTGGGTTAATAAAACAAATTTGATGGCTTTCTTCTCTTGAAGAAAGTGTATTAGCAATAAGTCTGGTAGTTGGCATAGAGCATTAAGGATTTGAACTGCAGTTACTCTGATATGGGTTTGATTCCCTCACTTCTAATTTGCCTACTCTGTGACCTTGAGCAAGTCACTCAACTAGACATTTCTTCAGATTGTTTCTGAAAAGGGACTGTGTGCCCAATTAACCTACCCGGTCGACAAATGGGTGTTGTTATGGCACAATAATATTTTTTTAGAATTTGATTAATAGTAAATATAATTCTTTTATGTTTGCATTTTCTAGACAGTTTTCACAGTATGCACAACATGTGCATTTGATTTCCATGATATACACCCTATGTGGCTATGTTTTCTACAACATGCACAGGATGTCAATGTAAATGATTTTCATGACATGCTTAGCATGGGTATGGGGCCAGACAGCTTCACACCTGACAGTATTCAGACATCAGTTTAAATGGTAAAGTGACATGTTCATTAGAACTTGTTGGTTAAAATGTAACATTACTAAAAAAGGAAACAAACAGTAAAATGTATTTAATGAAATTCAGAATATTGTAGACCAGTCATCAGTGGGTAAAACAGCATAATATTTGTAAAATAAAGAATGCTAAGAGGATGTTGCAGATTCTGTTTAAAAAACAAAATGATACAAAATAAATGCTTTTAATACATATTAGGACAAAAAGATAGAAAGTGTACATTTCAGATTGGCTTATGACAGTGAACAAATGAGGGAGAAATGCAAAATGAGTGTGATATGCAACAGGATTCATGGAGGACAAGTCCTGGCCTCTGTGACATAAAGTCATATACATAGGTATTTCAGGAATTAGCACAGGTAAATAAAATGTATTTATTCTCAGTGAGAAAGGGGAGAACGTGTAGGATAAAATACAAAACTATCATTTCAGGTAGTGAAATGAGGTTTAAAGATCATTTGGGTTCAACTTAAAGTTGTAAATGTTTTATATGTCAAAGGAGCTGATAGCTCACTATGGCATGTATAACTAGCCTGTTTCTAGGTTGAGGAATGAGATTTTTTAAAAGGTTCTTAGTTGTAGTGCTTATGATTCTAATCTTGCTATGCTAGGACATTAACACAGATAGTGCAAAACAGGTACTTGGAAATTAATCATAATAGAGGATGTATGCTTAACACATATCAGCTCTTTGCTGGTCTGCACAAACAACTGTCTGACTAAATTTCCTCTCAAATGATTCAGCTCCTTAGGTAATAGCACTTTACTATTTTCCCTCAGTTATGATTCCTGCATGTTGTTTACTGCTTTGAGACCCTTTTGCAATTCGCCAACCCATGTAAGATTAAACTGTGAGATAGCTTGTAATTTACTGTACTAATCAACCCTATTTTCAGTCAGCTGTCGGTCTAGGTTGTGCTCTGTCATTAAATGTTTTTATATGCTATTAAGACCCCATTGACTTCTCATGATTTTCCTCACAAAATGACTGGCAATTGGCCAGAGGTTAAGGTTGCAAGCTGTAGTTCTTGTGGTATAGTGTTCAATTCTCAAAATTCCCATGTGACATGACATTGAGCAAGTCACTTAACCAGAGATTGCTCCTGGGTCACCCCTCAAATGGGACTGTATGTCCAGTCGGCCTACCTAGTTAACAAATAGGATTATTATTATTATTTTTATTATTATTATTATTATTATTATTATTATTATTATTATTATATGTCTGAGTACCTGAACTCTGATGCAGAATTATTGGTCCCCTTTCCTAGAACTTACTTCTGATTGGCTAAACTCTCTATTGGTTATTAGGCTGCCTTACTGTACTGCTATTGGCTATCTCTTACAATGTCCTGATTGACTTAATATTTTTATACATGATTAATCCTTGGTGTGGCACCTATTAGGTCTGCTTTCTTGGTCTCCAGAGTAATTTGAATCTTTTTGGTTGTCTCAAATAACGTCTGCAAGGTAAAAAAAAAACAAAAAAACATAATATCATTGGTAGTTTGATGAAGTTCATTTCTTGGATATAATCACTTAAGCTGTTAGATATTTTTGGCTCAGGAAGAAAAGCATTTGGACTTGTTCTTGGTTTCTCCTGATTATATTTTGCACACATATATATTTATAATAGAAAGGAAAAAGTTCAAGACTGCTATTATGATTGCACAATTTGGTTCTTGATGTTAATATACAACAACTCATTCTGAAAAAATGTATGGTGATTGCTACAGTTCATTTTTGGGCAGCTTACAAATAAAGAAATAAAATAACATTGCTGCTAATTTATACAACATCAAAATAAAATCAGTTTTAACTGGACAAGCAAACTGTCCTTGCAACAGGTACTAGTGAATCAATACTACTGATAATATGATATGACTGTTTTCAAGATCAGTAAAAAATACACCCTATCTTGAAGCACACACCTCTTGTAACTTCAGTGATTCTGTAAATGTAGAACTAATGAAGTAATTGACAACAGATTCTAAAATAAATTATCTGTCAAAACATGGTGCAAGCACAGCTGAGTGAGAAGGTCACTGAAAAACTAATCAGTAAAAACAAAATGAAAACTCCAGCAAAGCTAGAACTTCCACTGAGTGACTTCCCAAACCTCTTGTATCAGAGGCACATGATGTTCATAGGGATCATTTGCATATATCCCATGTGCCTCTGATACAAGAGAACTGTATATGTTCAGTAATAAAATAGGAACATTTTTATTTTATTTATTCATTTGCTTATTTATTAATCTGGTAAGCACACTAGTATCAAGTATTTATTTTTGGGAGTGGCCAAGTAACATGGTTTTGCTTAAATAATTAGAGAATCGATGGGAAAATCCATGACTGCAGTGTAAGCCTTTAAACATGTGTTACAAACTGGTACATTTTCAAAACTTCAAATAATATTCTTCACTTAGAAAGACTTTTTTCTATTGAAGAATGGCATGCAATTCCCTTGTCATTTTTCAGACAATACTTCAACTTGTTAAAGCAGTTATTCATGCACAGTATCTTGAAAGTAATCGCGTTCCAATTCTTCAGTCCAAAGCCTTTCTTTTTATTCTTCTTTACTGCATTCTTCTTCTTGGGCACTATCAACCTGGCAGCCTTTTTTCCATGAAATGTGTTTTCATTTTTAATTTGCTTTCCTTAGAAATTTTAAGACCTTTGAGAACTTATCCTGAGTGGCCAGCAGAACGCAGTATTTAAGATGTTCTGCTGCAAAGCCTTTACACAGCCTGTTGCTATAGCTGAGACCTCAGTTCCTAAAAAACATTTTCATATCTGCCTCAGAAAGAAAACTTAATAAGATGATGCATATCAGCTTGACACTTTGACAGATTAAACCAAGTCATCATTTTAGAAGCAGGAGCACATCATATCTCCTCTATGAGTGGGCAATACCCTGTCATGTGACTCGCACATTTTATTATATACTGTTTGGATCAGTGAGTAATGTACACATAAGGGCTTTACTTCCCCAAGTGGGAGGCTTTGATCTCATCAGAAAAAAATATATAGGGCTTTGTATTCCATACTACTGTGGAAAGAATAATGAGGACTAAATTATTTATAACTTGTACATTATTTATCAAAAGAGAAACAAATCGTTCTCCTCTGGTATAAGGAATTATATGCTACTTTTCACCTCTTGCTATGTCAGGATACAACAGAACTCCGGAACAAGTAGTGGGTAATTCATATTTTACCGACAACCCTGCCATAGTGCATTTTTATTTTACAGCAGCATTGTTTTAAAATTAATTCTGTCTTACTTTTTTTTTAAATAGCACCACTATGTAGCAAATAATCACTATTCATCCATCTCAATGCAGTGACAAAATTAAGTTGTACAGTTCACATGAACATACCTTGAATGCAGCAACACATATGCAGTGTATCACTATAATATAGACCTGACAGATAGCCCAAAAGAAATTATATGTCATTCAAGATGGGCAGAGCTTGAAAAGCAATACCAGCAGATCAGGGTTTAGGTGCATGTAAGAGGGGAAGATTTAAAAAAAAAATCAAAGAAAACAAACATTAATCTTAGGTTATTAAGAATACTAAGGTGTACAGGCAAGAATGAGGTGTCACAGAACATGCCTCTAGACTGCTGATAATTTCCTGAGCATGAATATGTAGACCATGCCAGGGAAAACATCTTATATATTCACTGTCTGCACTGTTACATATGACCGCCAAGTAGACAGACACAATGCCTTCTGTCCTGGTAAGATGGAGCTGTGCACCACTGCAGGTGATCAGAAGAAGAAGAACATTAGAGGAAAAAGGAAGAGCTCACTGAAGAATATCCTGAGGAGGAACTTCACATTCCAGCTGCTAAAAACATTGCATGTGTTCCCATTACAAGTTCTTTAAATAGTGATGCATGTCAGCCAGGAGCCTAGATCTTTCCACTGGAGGTGTCTGACCAAAAGTGCAACTATGTTTCTGCCACCCTCTCCTTTGTGGTACCTGAAACCTCATCGGTTGGCACTGGGACTCTAATTTAGTGGAAACGTGCGGCATACCTTACTGCGATAGCATCACCATCAAGCCCAGATGGATTTGTAATTATATGCATATGTAGTGTGAGAAACACAATGTGCCCAGTAAAAAAACATAACAGTTTCCTGTAGCATGCATAATGCATACATGCAGCTTCATCATCAAAATGTAGCATCATTGGTTTGATAGTACTAGGATTAACAATGTCAGAATCTATCACCAGATTTTGTGGGCTCAAGAAGACAGATGAAAAAAAGAGATTAAAATGGCCTATGACAAAATCAGGAGATATTATCAGGTCATAGACTGGGCTATATGGATCTCTCATAACACTATTATTTGGTTTAGATGGTTTTACTATTGGAAAGACTCTGAGAAAACGACTTGCATTGTTTTAGTTACACTCCATTCTTTTTTGGTCCTCATCTTTAGGGCAAAGATGATTGTTGTCAACATTGATGTTAGAGTACTACAATAGTGCTTTGTGGTTTGTTTATTTCATTGTTAAATATTGATCATTTGGTATACACAAGAAAAAATTAAACAGCATTTGTAAAAAAAATGGAGAACAATGGAGCCCAGTGACTCATTAAAGTTATGGCCTCTAAATATGTGTGGGTCACATCAACAAGAAGGAAGTACATGGTACACAGACAATGTGCTAGAGTACTCGACACTTGTATATGTCACATACCTGAACATGCAGATGAAGGACCACCCTCAATACTAACACCAAAACTCATGCAGCTGATGTCTTTGTCTCCAGGAGAGTCCAAAAGCTGCTTAATTTCAGTAAAGGTTGGGGGGTGTCGACCCTGTAGCTTGTGCTGCAGCACCTATATTTTATCTATTTATTTACACTTTGCTGACAGGGGCAAATTTGGTGTGGTCACCAGGGAAGTTCCTCTGCTCTTTTTGATAAGTGCCATGGGGTCATTTACATCCACCTGAGCTACCACCACCTCTGGTAGATAGGGTCTCAGTTTGCCATTGCATGTGAAGGATGCACACTCAGGAGTGCAGCACCCCTTTAATTCATTGCTACAAGATTATAGTCATCACAAAAGCAGAATTCTAGTGTATCCTGTAAGAGTATACAGTAGTCATCTTTACAGATTTCCCTGTACCCCTAAAATGAGTATACTTTTCACTGTTTCCAGAGTCCAATTTTTGAAGTCTTGGTAAAATTACATACATAAAACCAAGGCAGCAAGGTGGGATCTACATTCTGACACAATTTGCTAAGCACAACAGTGCAGTGGTCAGCATGGGATGTGCAGACCTGGAGTTATTAACAAGTGTTTGTAAAAAGTTATGAAAAATATGACATTTCCATGTTGACATTAATAATACGAACCCCACAGAGTGTGATACTGTCTTGTTGGGAGAAGTGTATTCAAGCAGTGGATATCAGTAAAGAAATGGTGGGTAACATAAAGGATTCTGAGATATAAATGCTCTAGTAGTTAAGTCTGTTACCTATATATTCATAACTGCATTGCATTCAAAAATGTTGTGTGACATATATGTCAACAAATGGTGCCAACTTATACAAAACATTACATCACACAATGTTGCTGCTTATACATGCCATATAACACAAATGGTTTTGTAGCTTAATATTATTTCAAAATGTTGTGAAAATATTATATGCATAATTTGCATAGCTTTGGTAATATCACAGAACAGCAATATGATATTCCTTCTTATCATATACCATTTGAAAGTGCTTGAACAGATGAACAATTCTCTCATCAATATCTTGGATTTTTCTTGCAGATTTACAGAGATATATCCCTTTGTTTGACATAACACTGATTTTTTTTTGCGCAATATAAAATCCACATCTACAGATAGACCTTTGATGCTAGCATGTGTATAACCCATTGTCTACCAAAGAGCTATTGTATTTTACATTTTTTTTAACTCTCATCATTTGCCAAATATTATAAATCTAATAGTGTGTTTTCAGTAGAGGATTTTGTAAAAAAGCTCTTGGCAAGCAAAGGTATTAATTGACCTCCTGCTGTTCAGGATTAAAAGAGTTATATATATTGCACTGCAGTGTTAGTAGCTGAAAGTTAATCTAACGGGTCTATATTACAAGATCTAATGCTTATGTGACCGAACACCTAAACATCGAACTTGTAATATTGAAAACAAAAAAGAGCAAACGGTTGATTTAACTCAGGGAAAGATTTCACTTGGCCACTCACCAAGTTTTGACGTTTTGTCTACTGTAGAGCAATCTCAGAGTTGGTATATTTAGTTAGAGGAGGTGTGGAGGGGGCACAGCCCCCCATTTTGGGGTGTATGGGGGGGGCGAATCCCCCCACTTAGTTTGGGTTTAGTCCTGCACAGAAGCGGACGTTCAGGAGGAGGATGGCAGCACGCCAAGCATATTTAATGAAGGCGCGATGCCTGACCTCCTAATCCTACATGGAGTGTGGACGAGTGCAGGCGGCATGTCTGAGAGCAGAGCTCTCAGAATAAACATGCTCCTGCAAAGTAGAACAGCAGAAACTGTAAATAAACGAGCGAGACCACTCATAGGTGTCTGCATATCCCCACCAACAGTCCCCCATGTGTACAACAGCAACATGACATAAAAATAAAAAGAAGTAACCCCTGTATTTATCCCTAAAACTCCGAGTACAGCTAACTGTAGGTGCATGGGTGTGCCCGTCTCTTAGCTATGGTTAAAGCAGCTTAAAAGGCTAAAGAGGATAACAAGGAAGATATATGCAAATGAAACAGCACAGCAATAGTGTAGTGGTCAGGGTATCCGCCTAACGAGCACGCATTCCCCATTCAAGTCCCACTATAGCACATACCATTTTCCATGTGAAATCTGTATACGAACATATATTTACATTTTATTGCTGTATAACCTTCTAAATAACATTTAAACGTGAACTGGAGTACTGCATTAAATGCACATGTGAAGAGTCAGTACCATAATGAATAAGTCAGCAGTATGCAGGCGTAAGCACAGATAAGCAGTAGTAAACATATGTAAGCACTAGTGAGCACAAGTGTGCATGGGCAGGGTGAAGCACCGCTGACACAGATTAAGCAAAGGAGAAGCTAACTACGTGTAAGACACTGTGACTGGAAGTCAGCAGTGGTTATCTCTGCGCAAACCTGCTAACAACCGCTTGAAAGTGCCTTAAGCACACCGTATCCAATGGCCAGTGTTCTGCCCAGGAATAAAACAAACCTCCTCTGCAAGTCCAGAACCCAGGACCATGCACACCATACACAAAACAATTTACCACTAAGCCATGCCAGATATGCAAAAATTGTATGTTGTCAGAAGCATAACCCCAGCCCAGTCATGCAGCAGTACAGAGAATGTATACCTACAGCTAGATCGGCATGTGTCTGCAAATATATCACTAACTAAATGGATACAACATATCTATAGATGTAGTCACACACACACATATATATATATATATATATATATATATATATATATACATATATATAAATATCCAGAGATATACCAATATAAATAAATATATATGAACAGATATACATGCAAACGTTGACAACTGCACACACACACACACACACATATATATATATATATATATATATATATATATATATATATATATATATATATATATATATATATATATATATATATATATATATATATATATATATATATATATATATATATATATATATATATATATGTCAACAACTATATGTCCACCTATACACATCAAGTGACATATGTACACAGACATATGTCTCCGTAGGTATATTCCGACATAGTTAGACATATGTAATCAAATATATATACCAGCAGAGGTATATATGGCCAGACATCTGTAGATACCAATGGTAGATGAACAGAAACATATATGGCTACATGCACTGTCAATGGGCCTGAGAGGCTTCAAACGATATACGTCACGTACGAATTTGCATACCCCCCGCCCAGCCAAACACGTCCGCCCTGCAATACAGTACGAAGCTCATAGTATTGTATGTCTGTCATTGAACTAGGGAATTAAATCAGCCCTCTGTTATGCTTCACATGTTGACATCACATACCCTTCTCCCCCACCCACTAGGCAGGCTGAGCAGTACTGGCCCATCCAACCCATGCCATCCCCAACCCATACATGCATAACCCACAGTTCTGCTTCCCCCCACCCGCAGCACACACGCAGCCACCACCCCTACCCTGGTTACTGACCCCTAGCTACCATACCACCACAAATTGCCCCCCCCCCCTCGGGACCCATTCCGTATGATGTCCCGACCCAAGTAACTCTAGGTGAGGCACACACTGGAGACCATGCACATAGCCAGGGGTACCTATGTAACCCTGGGTGTAGATGAAGGTTGAATACCCAATGTTTGGGTTGTCCTGCATGGGACGAATGTATTCCTGGCACTAACAATAGATGTCACGTGTGACTCTGTGTACACCAATGGATGTAGTGGTAGGTATCGCAAAGCATACGTGGCACACAAGGTTGGCCGGTATGCACACGAAACACAGTATCCAGCAATACCAGTCAACATTACCGGATATGTAGCTAAAGATTTACAGGTATATGTGTTAGTATAAATACCCATAACTAAATAGCCATATACCTCCCCCTCTCTGTAGTACATATGTATACATACATAGATAGACATATAAATAAATACCCACATATACATATATACATATGCAGACACCCATACATCCACATGTTGTCAGATATATATACAGCAATATATATATATGTATATATATATATATATATATATATATATATATATATCTATGTATGTGTGTGTGTGTGTGTGTGTGTGTGTGTGTGTGCGTGTGTATATAAATATATATATATATGTATGCAGACAAATACATATATATATATATATATATATATATATATATATATGTATATATATATGTATATATATATATATGTAAATAGATGTATATATCTATATATATATATATATATATATATATATATATATATATATATATATATATATATATATAGATATATATATATATATATATATATATATATATATATATATATATGGTTCTACCTCACATAAGCGAAACACCAAAACACCGACAACGCAATCACGAAACCACATAACCGACAGTACAAAACACGAAATTCCACATGCCCGACAACGAAATAACCGACGGTACACAAACACGAAACCTCATACACTTCACACACCACAATCAACAAACAAAACACATTCCCGTCCAAAAATCACATACACAACACAAGCACACCAAAATCCCTACAAACCCACACTAAACCTCACATACACAACTACCTACAACCCTAACCCAAACCCTAACCCTAAGGTCCGTCACTACGCACACTTACCTGACCTGCTCCCTAACCCTAACTCACTTATCCCGCCCCTAACCCAAACACAATCACTACTGCACACTTACCTGACCCGCTCCCTAACCCTAACTCACTTATCCCACCCCTAACCCAAACACAATCACTACCGCACACTTACCTGACTCGCTCCCTAACCCTAACTCACTTAACCCACCCCTATCCACACTTAACTTACTCGCACCCTAACGTCCGTCACTACCGCATACTTACACAGCCTTTTCCCATTTCGGCATCCTTGGCGTCGGTGCTTTCATCCATCGGGTCGGTCTTCTGCTTGTCGATCTTCTAGGTCCCGTCGCATCGGTCTTCTGCGCTGTCGATCTTCTGGGGCTCGCGATTTCCCTGTCGATGTTCCGGCGTGTCGTTGAAGTGAGGTAGAACCATATATATATATATATATATATATATAGATATATACAGATGTATAGCTATGATAAGATACAGCACTTAAGAATGACAAATGTTCACAGGCCATGCCAATGGAGGTGAAGCGCCCAAGCAAGAAACGTGTAACACGTAGCATGAACCCTCCCCCCCAGCCGGACAGGGGAAACATACAAACAAACACACAAACAATGCAAATGATCCACTGTTCCCCAGACCACAGGCAGGATACAATGGTGGGGACACGGTGGACCCTAGAAATCTAATATTGGAAAAGAGACAGGCGCGTCCCTTGCGGGACACCCCAAAAATGTCTTGCTATAGGACGAAGCCCGTGTGATGACCTATCAAGGCAAGGCGTGTACATACCTGGACTACAAGGGTGGGAAAGCCTGATGACCCATGGGTTGAGACAACGTAGGAGATGGGTCCCGTGAAGTTAAGAGTGGGCAGTGTGTAGTGGTGTGTTTAGACCCGACCTGCACCCAGAATAAGCATGAGTGCTGTAGAGGAGGTGCGGGTGGGGGAACTATGGGTATGTAATTATGGGTCTAGGCATGCAGATGTTTGCTAGAGTGGGTCTATGCTGACCACCCCAGGGATGTAAGCAATAGTGTTCATTGGGCAGAGCTGCCACCCAATGGCCAGAGACTCCCGCTATGAGTCCCACTGTAGCACAGTCTGTTTTACATGGCAGAGAATGGTATAACCAGATGTAGATGTAAATATGTAGAGGTATGTGTGTGTGTGTGTGTGTGTATATACGCATAACTACATGGAGATATACCACTCTCTCTCTGCGGTACAAATGTATACATACATAGACAGACATATATATAAATACCCAGATATAGATATACACATCTGCAGAGAGCCATACATCCATTTGTCATTAGATATATAAGTACAGTAATATATATATATATATATATATATATATATATATATATATATATATATATGTGTGTGTGTGTGTGTATATATATATATATATATATATATATATATATATATATATATATATATATATATATATATATATATGTGTGTGTGTGTGTGTGTGTGTGTGTGTGTGTGTGTGTGTGTGTGTGTGTGTGTGTGTGTGTGTGTGTGTGTGTGTGTGTGTGTGTGTGTGTGTGTGTGTGTAAATATACACATATATATAGCTAGGATATGATACAGCAGTTAAGAATTACATGTGTTCACAGGTCGTGCCAATGGGGGTGAGGGGCCAAATCAACAAACGTGTAACACGGAGCATCATCCCCCACCCAGGTAGCCAGGTGAAACATACAAACACACAATAAAAGTAAACAAACCACTGCTTCCCAGACTACAGGCAGGATACTACCAGTGAGCGAGACCTGCCAAGTCTAATCTTGAAATAAAGACAAGAATGTCCCTTGTGGGACAAGCCAAAAATGTAATGGCTATTCAGGCTTCCAGCCATTACATAGATAACCTACGGCAGGGCATGCATGTTCCCGGACTACAAGGTTGGGGAAGCCTGATGACCCATGGGGTGAGACAATATACGTGATGGGTCCCGAGAAGTAGAGAGTTGGCAGTGTGTAGTGGTGTGTTTAGACCCAACCTGCACCCGGAGTAAGGAAGACTGCTGAAGAGGAAGTGCGGCCTGGGAACTATGGGTATGACATTATGGACCTAGCTTTGCAGGTGTTGGCTGGAGCAGTTCTATGTGGACCACCCCAGGGATGTAAGCAATAGTGTGCATTGGGCAGAGCCGATGCCTAATGAGCAGCTACGTCCGGTACGAGTCCCACTGCAGCAAAAGTCTAGTTTACATGGCAAAGGACGGTATAACCAGATGTGTTGTTACAAACCCACTAAATGACACCAAAGAACACATGGTCGCAACACCCCGCTGTAGGCATGTAAGCCAAACTATTTGGCATCACATGGTATGATTGCTGTGCAGACCTCTCAACTGTCCCCGATCTTCAGGGACGTCCCTGATATAGACTCCCATTGTAGGTCTGTCCCTCTTAATCCCTCTTAAAACTGGTGACTGCTGAAGAAAAGGTGGTGAGTCGCCCTTAATAAATAATGATAGTAATGCAGAGTCATAGACGTTTTACATCAGAATATCTATATTACACCACAGTCTCTTATTCTGCAAATGTTTCAAGTTAATAGTATAAATATTTAAAGATTGTCCCTGATTATTTGAGGATTTGTCCCTGAGTCTGTTGAGATTTGTCTCTGATCGGTTGAGAGCTATGTTGCTGTCCTCACCCCCACCCAGGGGCGTGATTGTCCAGACCTACCCCCAAATGCAGGGTATATACACAGCTGTCACTGTAGAAGAAATGGCCAGCTGTGGACCTTCCCGTCAGCCATCCTGCACATCCTTGGACATGTCCCCACTATCAGCCCCTCTGTGTGGCCCAATAACACCACTTACCTATTGACCCCTGTTGCATTTGTAGTAATGTTCACAGTCACAGGTAGGTGACACCCTCCACACCACTATATTGGCAGAATCTGGAACCTCCCAATTCAGGTGTATTACCGCAGCTGTCCCAGACTACATATGTAAATAACACATGAAGGGAAACCCCAAGCACACTGGGATCATCACCTTGTGAAGTCCGCCACCCCCAACACTCCAGACCCCTACACCAACTACTGACACTGCCACCTCCTGTCCTGCCTCACATACATATCCCAACACCATGCAAACCTGCACTACCGCTCCCCCACCCATCAGTCGAATGGCCTACTATACAGTTAAAATATCCCCTCCTCCACCTACCTACCTACACCTCCACTATTCACATCTTCTCTACAACACAGGTATGGCATAACTAAACCTAACCCAAATACCTGAGTGTAGCCTAACCAGAAATGCTAAACTGGAATTCCACTTAACCTTACACTGACCTTCGTGAACAGTCATACCTGACATCTACCCCTGACGTAAGCATGTATAATAACAGCATATACATGAAGTAGCACAGGGGTATGCAGCAGCAAGTGGGAGTACTCCTGTGTGGGCAGTGGTAAGCAATGTCCACACTAGTTAAGCAATGTGGAGGCCGGGTCTATGTTGGAACATTGAATGTTTAACAGTTCAAATCACTGAAGGTTGACCACTGTTAAACCATCGAACGTTCCAAAAAAAAAAATTTAAAAAAACTAAATGGTGTAGGCAGGGGGGCAAGCCCCTCTGCACCCCCCACACCACCTGCTACATAAATACACCAACTCTGAGGCTGCACTACATTGAAGTAAATGGAAATCTCCCCTTATGGAGATTTCCATTTACTTATTCGACATTCTGCAGTTTTGCTATTCTTGTGCCGACAATGTCAGATTAAACATTGTTGGCTTTTGAGAATTCAGTATAGACCCGTGGAGGCCAACTCAGTATAAGACACCATAACTGGAGGTCAGCAAGTCTGAGCCTAGTGCACACCAACGCATACCCACCTACACTCCCCCACAGTGCCTTAGGCACTCAGTAGCCCACAGCCCTCATCGTGGCCAGTAACAACATAATCAGCACTCCCAGGTGCCTCCCCTGCACACTATAGTCCAAGCGAGTTACCACAAAGGCATGGCAGATATACAATCAGCTGCTGTTATCACAAACATATCATCCAGCACAGTCAGTCAACAGTATAGGAAATGTATGTAAGTATGTACATTAATACCAGCAAACATGTGCACAGTGCTCAGTCACAGTATTCTGAGTAGTCTATGAGTACCAATGAACAGTGCCTGTCCACGCATACTGTGAGAACAGTAGTGTTGTATAATACTGAAGAGAGGAATAGAAAACGGGCCACGACGTGTGGGTGTGTTTCATCTGTGGAAGCGGGAGATGAGGCTGGTCTGGTGTGTGAGCAAATCACTGCATCTGAATATCCTGGCAGGATGCTACCACTGGGAAAAACAGTGTAGACCAGCAAAGTGTACTCGTGACACAACAACAGGTCCGTCCCTGCCGGGACGCACCAGACATTATGGGTCACAATAATGTTCCCACCAGTATCGGCAGTGGATGAAGGGAAGGCTCAAATGTACATGGACTAAACTGATGTAGAGCTTGCAGAATGTTGCATCGAGACAGTAATATGGAGGAATACCGAGACGTGCAGAGAAGGAAATGTGTGGAGGTGTGGTATGGCAGGGCTAGCAACTGCAGAATGAATGGATGCTGAGTACGTGGAGCTTGGGGGCCAGGAAAAGAGTGTATAAGTATGACATTAATGTAGGAATATGTAACTTATGCAGAACTGGAATAGTGTAGTTGGCAGAGCATTCGACTATCACACATACATTCTTGGTTTGGGTTCCACTGCAGCACATTCCATTTCCTGTGTGAAATTGGTATAGCATAATAATTTTGCTGTATAACCTACTAAATGTCATTTACACTTGAACAGGAGTACAGAACTACACATATCCCACTCACTATTTACAGGACATGAGATAACACACAGTTTTGTATAGACAGACAACTTGTAATGGTGTATTTTACAATAATGTATGCCATTACCAACAGCACATAGATCTGCACTTATGTAATCAGTGAGGAATGCAAGGCCCACACAGAAAAGTAGATGCAGACAGTACAGATATATAACATACTATGCTGTCCAGGACAGGCCCATCAATTCGCACTATTGTGGCCAAAGAATTCACCATCAAGATAGGTAAGAATAAACAGTAACTGATGTAAGTCAGCTGCCGCCAGTTACACCCTGTAGTCAAGGCCTAGGGGACAATTATTACCTGTGATAATGTCTATGTATCTGTCACATGTATGGACCCTGACCAACAAATGTCGTGGGCATCCACAATATGACTGGGATGATAGCAGGAATGCCAGCAGTATATTATGATAGGCCAATACCGAACAACCCCTAACCATATCACAGCAGGACAAAGCCAGCCATATATGTGGAGGATGGAGGCAGGAACACAGGGCCATACCCATAATATTGCAGTTACACACCCTGCACATTGCTGGTGTTACAGGATTTGATGCAACATACCCTTATGCAGAAATAACACATCAGAAACAGAACAGGAAAAAGCCATGTACTGATAGCATGCAACAGACAGATTGCCGCAGAAATATCTAGGACAAGCCCTGTGTGGTGCACAGGCAAAAGCAAACAGACAATCCACTGGCCATCATGTGGATAGGCCCACTGTTGAGAGCTATGCAGACATACTGCATTCCATCCTAAACTACTATGTACACGCAAACTCTGCAAGACCAGCAATATACAAAGCACATAACAACACCACTCACTCTGTTTGTAGGTCTGGAACAACCTAAGAATGTGTAATTGTCCTGTGTCTGCAAGCCCCGCTGTAGCAGGTATCACAGCCTTCTGTCTGTAACACTGCTGCCAACATAATGGAAGGATGTCCTCCATACTGGAAAAGTGAAGGGACAACGCCCACATGAGGAAGCATTTTATAGTACTGGGTTGCCATGATGACGGTTAACAGAATCACTACACAGCAGGCTGCACGCAGTCAGCAACTGTTGCACACTGATTGGTGTAGAGCCCATCACCTGATCATGTGCACCACCTACAAAAGCCATGCTGTAATCCATTCAAACCAACTCATTCACTCTACTGGAGAGGAAGAGAGAGAGAGAGAGAGAGAAAGAAAAAAAAAAAGAGAGAGAAAAGAAGAGGAAACCAACCAAAGAAAACAGGATATTGAAAACATACATATACCACAGGACTTACACAGTGGGGAACACAATACTAGAGGCCACAGACGGGAAGGCATCACATCCGTCCAAACACTAAAAGGTATGTAAAACACAACTATATGTAATTTAATGTAGGATGTGGTATAGATTAATAGGATGCATCTTGTAGACTGTTTGATATGTGCCATCTGTAGTTGTCCCTGTAATGATGTCCCACTGAACAAATGCTCTGGACAATACTGTCTGTCCCTGTAAGCAGTGGGACATACCCACCAACTGTGCAGACCAGCAATGAATGACAAAGATGTCAGCCATAATATCTGGGTATGTTATGTTAGTGTGGAGAATAGCTGTTGGTGGATGTACTGCCTTCATTATAGACACGTGTATCAGTGCACAGCACTTGCAGGACAATCATGTGAATGTGTAATGTAGCATGCACAAATGCCATAGGTATGTAATAGGCATATCAGCAATCTCACACCATAGTTATCACCCTAATGTTAGGCTGTGTTCACATGTGGCACCTGTCTGTGTTGCAGCAAGGCAGAACAGTGCAGCTGTGAATGAAAGACGGTTACAGAATGCGGACCAGATGTCTGTATGCACTCCACATATCTGTGTGATATGGACTGTGATGTGTATATGTACAGATACAGATGCTCATATAGACATAGGTATATCAACAACGTACAACATATATCTAAACATATACGTACACAGATGTATATTCATACACATAAATATATATAGTAGTACTAACAATGGCATGCAGGTGCAATAGTCTGCAACAGGCCAGCAAAGATATGTGTCCCCACAGGGAGCATGGCTACAAACACATAGCACAAAGCATGGCACATACACATAGCACAATGCTTGGTACAATACAACATATGTCCCATGGTAGGTAAGCAGCTGACATAACTATTGCAGTCTGTGAATGTGTTGTTGTAACTGATATGGTGGGGGGAGACATATATGTGTATTAAGAACTATGGTAACCCTGCTGTATGGGTGGCTCATACCTGTTTCCATCTTTATGTCTTCCAGGAATCATGTCGCATTGTCGCCTTCCTGTCTACAGTGCCACAGAAACGGCTATCATCATCGACCACCTGGTACAGCACTACATACTTCTTTTTGGCCGGACAGCCCACGACCAGCAGGAGAGGACCGCCCTGTGGAAAGAGCTAGTCCACAGGGTCAGTGATGTCAGACTGCAGAACCACAGCTATGAGCAGGTCCAGCATCATTGCACCGACCTATTTCACAATGTACGTCAGTGTGCTGCTGCCGTAAGGGGGGACCACCTTGCAACTGTGGGGCAACCCACCCATCCAACCCTCACCTTTGTGGAGGAGCACCTGTCTGCCTGCAAAATCAACACATGGCAGGGCACATCTTGGAGGTGGGTGCCAATGACGCACCAGCTGAGGACCATGCAGGTAAGGCCCCAAGGCACATCGGTATACCACTTGTGTGTATGCATCTGCAGCTGTACAGGTACATCATGCAGAACTGAGATGTCATATACTTTGTCTGCTGCTGTGTAGTAGTAATAAACAGTTGTGTAGAAGCTGTAATACTGTGTAATTCTACTGTTGATGTAACATAATGCTGCACTCACCTGTTATGAATGCCATAGCTGTGGCCACTGACATCAGCTTTCTCACACTCCTATGTAGGTCCCTCCAGGTTACAACCACAGTAGCAACCTGTAGCCAGTGAGTATGGTTCGTGTTCATGCATGATGATTAACTGGGCATGTAATAGCTATGGGCTATCTCCCATGTACACATCTAACACACCTACCCATACTGCATGCTGTACACATTCACGTTTTGTTGCTGAGAAATGCACTGCATCACAGTAGAGACCATGCTGGGGTATCAGAAGGGTACAACAGACACATGCAAGATAACTAACATCCTGTCAATGTGCAATGTGTTTACAGGGATGTGACATGTGGCAGGACACATGGCCTACAGTAGGGACATGTGTGACTCAACACCACCATGGCTGCAGCTGCACACAAGCAGGTTAAGTAAACATTGCAGACATAACCCTGATCCCACAGCACTTGTCACAGCAGTGTATACACTCCAAGGGATGTGCACATGAGTAGACCTTGCAACCATGCAGAGGTCTGGGACATGCGTAGGGCACCCCTCACAGCCATGGTACGGTCCACTGGTTGTCAGTGTAATAGTCATGTACTGGTCATACATGCACTGCTGATGTTGTGATCTGTAATGCAGACATCAGGCATCCACAGCTGATAGCTGTTCACATACCATCCCAGGCATGTGTTGCTACAACACACCGGGCTGTGAGCAGTGGAGCTGACATAACCGACACAGTACTACAGATGCATCAATGGTGTCTACACCTTTGAGATATGGTGCACACCATCACCTACCAACAAAGCCCATGCCTCACACACATGTATACTGCTGCTAGCATGATGTCACTATAGTTGCACTGCATGATTTTGAGCTCCATGTGTAACGCATGTTAACAGAAGGCTAATGGGAGGACTGTGTGTACAAATGTTGTGCAACTCCAATGTAGGAGTGTGGGGTGAGTGTGTGTGACTCAGTTGTGTTCATAGGTGCAATCTAGTGGAGTGTGGATGATGCATGTCAGATGTGTATGTGTGTGTTTGTGTGTGTGTGTGTGTGTGCCCATGTATGCACAAGCGATAGTGGGATTGACCACATGGCGGTACTTCCCCTTGGGATAGTGCTGTACATGGAGTGAGATATAGGACACAGGATAGCTGATAGCATAACAAGTGCTGTAGCATGGAGCATGCATTGGGAGGTGCAGGACATACCAGGTATACACATCATATAGCCAGCAGCAGATAGGTAACTGGTTACCCACATATGCAGCACTACAAATGAAATAGGGAATTACTACAGCACATCAGTGAATGTATCCAGGTAGTACTGTTGTCTGCATGATGGGTCGCTTGTGCAGCAGATGTGGCATGGACTGAGCAAGACTGTAGTATGAAGCCCAAGTGTGTGACATATGCAGTGAATGTAGCAGCCCCAACCATATACAGGCCTTGTACACCATTACTGCCCATACACAGGGTAATACAGGGTGACAGCTGTGAGGCCATGTGCAACCTACTCCACCCAGATCAGGGAGGCAATGGAGTAACAGGTCAGGTGTGGTAACCAAATGTGTAAGAATGGGGAGGGATGATATGCTAATGGGCTGTAGTGATGCATGTGCATTAGCAAGTGCCATGCAGGAAGGGGAACATATGTAACTGACTGTGGGACTGTCTGCAAACACAGGGATGGTGAGGTTGTAAGGTTGCTGTCAGTGTGAGTGTGTGTGAGTGTGTGTACTGTTATGCACTGTTGTTGAGGTCTTAACATGAATTTGATTCCTCCACATGTGGCGAGGTGAGTCAGGGTCCCTCTTGCTCGCATACTGAGGTAGGTGTCCCTACAGACACCGATGATGATGAATGTACAGGTGAGACACAGTTGGAGTTGTCAGAGGCCAACACTGTGCCAACATGTGTCATCACCCTCCTAGCCACCTCAAGCCCGCACACAGTTACAGTGCCCCTACAAACCCCATCACATGTGGCCATACCAGAGGGACAGTTGACGCTTGGTGGCAATGGCCAGGAAAGTGTGGTGTCCATGCCTACTGTGTCAGGTCACAGTTAGCATAGCCAGATGTCCGGAAGGCCACCACATCGCCAGATGTACCATGGTGCTCATGGGAGGAACGCAGGTCATCCTGCCCCTGGCAGAGTCGCCACAACTGGTACCACCAGGAGCACATTTCAGGCTGTAATGGTGGCAATGCACATATAGAAATACACTCCAGACAGGTCCTGAGGCTGCAGAGATCTGCTTTCACAGCTGTAAGTGGCAACCTCCATGACCTCGCTGTTGCCTTCTGTTAATATACTGAGGTCATGGATAGCTGGTGGGGTAAGATGGTTGGGCTCCTCAACCGTGGTATGTCTGTACTAGAACGTGTGGTGAAAGTGGTGCGACATTCGTGTGGATGTAGGCCA
Source organism: Protopterus annectens (assembly GCF_019279795.1). Taxonomy (NCBI): domain Eukaryota; kingdom Metazoa; phylum Chordata; order Ceratodontiformes; family Protopteridae; genus Protopterus; species Protopterus annectens. The sequence continues at coordinate 1,573,742,528 of NC_056743.1, forward strand.
GAGACACCAGCAGCTGGCAGTCAACATGGACATGCCAGGATGTGCAGCCACTCCCATAGTAGCAGTACCAGCCCCAGAACACCACAGAGGCTGCTGTCCACACCACAGCAGGCCATGTGCACTTGGCCCTGGCCAGGTCCAGGTGGGACATGGTTCTAGTGGACATATGTCATCATCAGGGGAGAGTAGCACCTCAAGGTCTGTACCTGCATCTGCCCATGGATCCCCTGGCAGGTACAGTCAGCATGTCTGTTGCTGGAGGCACTGAACTGTACACCCTGCCAGGTATGGTCTGCAGCTGTCCAACATTACCCATGTGGGGCAGCCACATGGCAGAACTGTGTGCATGCATACCCACACACTATGCAACCACACGCAATACTGGCACACACCACATCACCACGCCCCAATCAAGGAACGACACCCCTCACCCACATACATGGTGACACATGTTTGGACCACTGTTGGCTTCTGGCACACCTGCAACATTCCTTGTGCATATGATGATACCTGTGCCACATCCCTGTCATCCATAACATCAATGCAGGGACAGGCTAACATGGTTCCGATGCACACGGTGACTGTAATGGGGTGCCGCAATGTACAGCAGTGTAGAATGTAGTCAGGGGTAATGTGTACTGCATACGTGTCAGGTAGTGTAGCCATGCAGATAGGATGACAGTCACACATTCTGTGCATATGATGATACCTGTGCCACATTCCTGCCATCCCTAACATTGATGCAGGGACAGGCTAACATTGTTCTGATGCACACAGTGACTGTGATAGAGTGCCGCAATGTACTGCAGTGTAGAATGTAGTCAGGGGTAATGTGTACTGCATACATGCTAAGTAGTGTAGCCATGCAGCTAGGGTGACATTCACACACCCTGTGCATATGCTGATACCTGTGCCACATCCCTGCCATCTCTAACATCGATGCAGGGACAGGTTAAGATGGTTCTGATGCACACATTGACTGTGATAGAGTGCCGCAATGTACTGCAGTGTAGAACGTAGTCAGGGGTAATATGTACTGCATACATGTCAGGTAGTGTAGCCATGCAGCTCAGATGCATTCCAGCTGTTGGTAACATCAATTGATATCCCCATACTGTAATCCATTTGTGTTGTAGGCATACATGTGTCAGCAGGAGGATGGTCTGCAGTCATATTCCACAGGGGTATGTCAGTGTGGTGACACCATGGCCGTGACATATGTGGTGCACAATTGCACACATGCCACAGGTATGTATAACAGCTATTGGCTGTGCAAATGTGACTGGTGGCCTGCTGGTACAGGTATGATCTGCACCCTAATGTCAACCCATCCACATACACACACATCCTAACTTGGTGACAATGTGTCTAGACCCCAACCCGGGTATGTAGTACTACTGTACTGTGTGGCTATCATTGCACACATGACACCATCTGAAGGATGAGCTGTGTACCAGGTCACATGCTACATGCAGACCATCCACAGACAAGTACAATATGGTAATGGGGGATGTAATGTTTGTATATTGTGAATACATAGTGTGTCATACCATCATATACACATTGACCAACACATAACGGGTAGACACACATCTTAGAGACCTGGTTGTACAGTTGATAACTAACTAGTCCATGTGTCCAATGTGTTACAGGTAGGCTGCACACAGCACATGTGTAATTGGGTTGTATCCTGTTTTCTGTTATCTGTATTGGTGATGATGATATTGGCCACCCAGGAGTGGTACGTAGGCCATATACCAAGTGTGCCATGGTATAAAGACAGTGTACACAGCACCCACATACCCCACTGGGTATTGTACACACTAGAACCCATCTAGATACTCTGACATACCCACTAACACACAGTTGTCATGACACAAAAACAACCCATTGCATATCACAACAATGGTACCACAGGGATATGCATGTGATGCACACACCACAGGCACAGTAGGATGTTGCATTGCGTTGCTCCACCTATGGGTGACAACAATATCCATACTACTGTGTGGCAATGTGTATTGTAATAGGAGTATGTGGACTCGGACTGGTGTACTCTACAGATATGCACACATGCACATATACACACATGTGGCAGTCCTCAATGGGATTCCCATGCCTACCAAACCATTGGTGCAACACTGTTGTGCTGGTACTGCAAGGCACATGTAGCTGTTAGGGAGTGGAGTGTAACAGGCTACATGTTACGTTAATAGGGTTGAGAGGCAGCACACACTATATGGGTCATATGAATAGGTATCCCCCAGCCAAACACATCCACCCTGCAATACACTATCAAGTGTTGGTGAACCCATAACCAGGGCCAGTGGCAACATGGGCGCACAATTTTACCTGTATTACATCCCACCTCTATGGTGTCAGGCTGTTATTGGTAACATATCATGCAGTATATTCCGGCTCCCAAGGGGAATGTATTATGTGGATGCCATCAACATTACCAGGATTCAGATAAACAGACACAGATATGCAGATACAGGTATACATATACATTATATATATATATATATATATATATATATATATATATATATATATATATATATATATATATATATATATATATATATATATATATATATATATATATATATATATATATATATATATATATATATATATATATATATATATATATATATAGATATGTATATGTATATATATATATATATATATATATATATATATATATATATATATATATATATATATATATATGCACATATACATGTGAATACACATACACATGCAGTTATATGTACAGTATGAAACATAAGCGGTAGGTGCACACAATAATGAAACAGCCACTATGCCTACAGTTGATCCCTGCATGACTGCACACTGTATGTGCCACCCATACAAATGACAATCGTTGCCTGTAACATACACCCACAGAGAGGTCATAGGCAAAACAACACCTACAGGTATGCTGACATGGTAACCTGTCATCATGTACTATTACAGTTCTACATGCCATGCCATATAGCTGTTCTGACACTGACAACTATATCAATGGAGTGATGCTACAGTGGACCAGTTACACTCATACAGTAGGTTGGAAAGGTTCACAGCTGTTGCTGTCCAGGCCAAGCCATACACATTGTACAATAGGAAAGACAAACTGGGCCACTACAGTAGTATGCAGTTACAGCATGCGCTACGGAGATTACTAGGCTACAGCTTTCCCAGGGGAGTATTTCTAGGTGGGTGACATCAGCAGCCTTGCCAAAGGTGGGTATGTGAAATGTATGGGGTGTGAGTTACCTAAAAGTATTGCTCTCTACACAGTCAGTAAGAGACTGACATACACACGAGCAATAACACACACTCACACACACAGGTGCCATGGCTGGAGTTAGAACTCCTACCTAACTACTCTATCACGCTACAGCAGTACGCAGTTATGGGACGTGCCACAGAGATTATTGGCCTACAACTCTCTCAAAGGTGTATTACACATTGAACAACCTCAGCAGGCTTGTCAGGGTACCACTATGGGGTGGCCAGTGTGCGCATGGCCCATACACCATTCATGTAGGGGTGACACGCCACAGGCGGCCACACATGGGGTCATATGTCACAGGTGCATGTCTAAGGCAACTAGCTGACTATGTCCTTGTACAGCCATGTTGCACAGCTGGCACGTGGACCACATAGTCTGTGGTGCTGACAGGTACTGGTTGCTAGTAACTGCAGTGTGTGACATCTGCAACTGATGTATTTGGGGCCCTTTGGCTGTGTGCTCAGTGGGTCTGGCTTGGATGGCTCCTTGTCATTGTCACCCTCTGCCACACATCTATATCCATCTACCTTTGGCGTATTATGGTGTGCTGTCCTTACATATATGTCTGTATTCCTATCTACTGTGTGTGCAAGGCATAAGTGGTGCATACTGATATGTGTCTGCAGTAACTATTGCAACCGCTGGATATGTCTGGTCCACTGGTGTTTGCATACATGGCTTTCATGTGTTTAAGTGTGTGAGCATGCCCAATATGACCTTTCAGTATGCTGATGACTGAAATTGCCTTCATTACTCTAAGTGTGTGAGCATGCCTAGTAAGGCCATCTGTTATGCATGTATGGGGCATTTCTGTTGGTTTGTACTGCACAGCTGACCTTTGTGTTGTACACCAATAGGTAGCATACTGTGTCTGTAGGGTATCCACTGATCATTTGGCATTGACTGTTGCAACATGTCTGCATAGCGGGGGGTACACCTGACTATTTCCATGTTTCTACACAGGAGTGGGGAGGCACACCTGACTGTTACTGTATTTCTATGTGAGGTGGGGGGACACACCTGACAGTTGTACAAATTTGCTAGGACTATACTGGTATGTCCTGTAGTCCGATTTTGTCAGTGGTCTTACCCATCATGCTGGCTACGCCACACCGGTGTACTTCCATTTTTATCTTTTGATTGCATACACATTGGTTTCAGACTTCCTAGCTGTCACAACTGACATCCCACTACCTGGCCTGCTGTGGTCTGCCCATGTAGGCCTGGGTGGGGGTCAGCCATATCCCTCATTCAGAGGCCATAGTACGGCATTTGTTTGTGTTTGTCTACACCTATCCTGCTAGCTGTGATTGTTGTTGGGTATGTGACCCCCCCTCCTGACTGGCATGTGTGAGTCACTTATCCTGTGGGTGTCCCAGTATTGCAGGTGATGCTGCAGGGCTGCTTATGTTGGATGCATGTAGTACATCGCCTATGCATGGTTAGGCACAAGTTAAAAGTTCCCCGCTTGTTTACACTGGTGGTGTAGGGTGTGGGAAAAACTGGAGGGTTAGGTGTTTGCATAGTTTATAGTGGCATTCTGGGCTGGGCTAGTCTGCTGCCTATGTAATTGGCTGGTTCTGATCCATTTCACCTGGCAATTAACATAGTACCCCTTGATTAACTTCCTACTGCTGCTTTCCCTTCCCATTCCCCTTCTGATTCATCCCGGGGGCACAGCACGCAATCGGTGTACTGCAATATGCACACTGCTACTATTTCCTGAGTTCACTTCCTTTATCTTCCTGTAGATCCCGTTGCGTGGCATGCACACCCGCGTACACTGTGTCGTACGTGCTGGGCAGGTTTAGACACACCTCCTGGCTTTGCTGTGCTAAGCTGGATGCAACCCTGAGCCACAGGGCTCCAATCCACTGACAGTATGCCTGACACTCCCACAAATGCTGTCACCTACCTCCTAGTCTTGCACTCAGCTATCCATACTCATACACTGTTTGGACCTGCCTCACATGCTGGAGAAAACTGGGATTCACTATCCTTCCCCTCATTTGCATAGAATTGCCTATTAATGCATAGTTACTTGTGTCACACTGTGCCTCCCCCCTTAGCAACCTGTAGGCCAGGTTGTCTTTTGCCTGCCATTGAGTTGGATGGCGGAATACTAATTTTAGTTAGACTGTTGTTTTTAGGTTTATCTTCTTATTTCCCCACCAGTCCCATTTGCACGCAGCTGCCCTATGCTTCAATGGACGTGATCAGCGGACATATCATAAAAGTTGTATTTTGTACATTTGGCATTATTTGCAATGCCAATGGCCTTCTACTTGGCCATTGGCATGCTTCCTCAATGCTATGCAGCCTTTATTTGGTGCTGTCATATCTCTGTTTTGCAGTTTGCAGTGCCGTACTCTGTTACTAACCAAGTACATTTCTGTATATTACGCTAGTCCTGCATGCCCTGATTCCTGCTTTCTGGATGGTAAGTTTACCTCATTTGCATGGTTTTCACCTGCAAATGGGGTGATTTGCATATGGTGGCTGGAGACATGCAGCACTAGTGCTACAGTGCTTGCGCACGACAAACGTGCACGTACGTGAATCGCTCAGCCGCCATATTGGCAAAATTTCATCTAACACTAATCATGCACGCCATGCAAGCTTTTGAGAATCCGGGGGATTATTTTTTTCCATGACCAACCAATGTGTTTTCCTGCGCTGTTCTATGTTTTTGAGTTTGATATTACAAGTTTGATGTTTAGGTGTTCGATCACTTAAGCATTCAAACTTGTAATATAGATGCAATCTAACTACTTGGTGTGAGAATACAACCTGCAGAATTATGCAGTAAAGGTGAGTTGGCTATCTGTCGAGCTGCTGAGGTTGCTTTATAATGTTGCTCCTTTCTTGTACATGGTCCTCCATGCCCTTGGTATGATACGTGCATGTTTACACATTCCTCATATGACCGCAAACCATACTGGCAAAGTGAAGAACACACTCCAGTCTCTCTGGGCTGTTTCTCCTCTCCTACACAGTAACTAAAGTCTGTTCTCTCTATGAGCATTTTCCCCTGCCATGAATTTGTTGTATCTTGGTATTTTCCCTGCCATGAATTTGATGTGTCATGATATTTCCTTTGCCATGAATTTGTTGCGTCTTGGTATTTCCTTAGCCATGAATTTGTTATGTCTTGGTATTTCCCCTGCCATGAATTTGTTATGTCTTGTTATTTCCTTTACCATGAATTTATGTCATAATATTTCCTTTGCCATGAATTTGTTATCTCTTGGTTTTTACTTTGCCATGAATTTGTTACATTGTGATATTTCCTTTGCCATGAATTTATGTTGTAGTATTTCCTTAGCAATGAATTCATTATGTTGTGGTATTTCCTTTTCCGTGAATGTGTTATGTCTTTGTATTTCCCCTGCCATGAATTTATGGCTTGGTATTTCCTTTGCAATGAATTTGTTATGTGTTGGCATTTCTCCTGCCATGAATTATTTACGTTATGGACTACTGTCCTGCTCTACTATCTATAAACCTATAAAGCATGATACATACGTTTCATATCTTTAGGTATCAGTGTTACAGTATTTATGATGTGAACTATGTGGAACTAGCTAGACAATGTAAAAAAAACATACATACCCATTTGAGACTATTAGCAAAACGTGGTGCATTTGGCCATCAATCGTTTTGTGTGGTATACAGTAGAAGAGGTAATATATGTGAACTTTATTACACAGCACAGGCAGAGGTTTATAAATGTGGTAGGACTACATGCACTACTTACTGCAAATGAACTGTGGCTTGCAAAAAATAAACTGGGGTTCCCAAGAAACAAGTATAGCAACTTTTAGTACAAACAGGCTGCTAAAGGTTAGTACCAGGCTTAGTAATGGATTACAAGCTTTGTACTGTCATTGGTCTTTAACAAAACATGCAGTACAAAACTAATGAGAATTGTTTGCACTGAATGATTCTGTATCACCATTATTTCCAGATGGCCTACTGTACTGGTAACACAGTAACCATAGTTTGCAATATATAGTGGATAGTGCATAGTAGCGCTAATTGCTTCTGACAGAGATGGATGTCCTTCAAACAGCTGTTGGGGATGCTACTGTGATGTCATCAAGTTAAGGGTTCCTATTAGAACTCCGAACGCTTGAAATGTCGAACGTCATATGGTCAACACCATATGATCGACATTTCAAGAGTTCAAAGGTTAAACGTAATGGCGCCGTTCAGTGCAGAATGGGAGAATTTCCCTTTTCTGCACTGAAGTGCGATCTCGGAGTTGGTATATTTAAGTAGGGGGGTATGGAGGGGTGCACCATTAAGGTAAGTTTTTTTTTTTTTTTCATTATTATATATTTGAACTTTTAAACTTAGATCATATATTGTCGAACATATGGGATTCGAAGTTTAGAAAGTTCGAATATAGAATATAGACCCTCAAGTTCAGCATACTACTTCATGGAATGCTATGAAGATGACATTTTGCGATATACTATCTCAGGAAATACCAGTTTGTTCTGATGTTATCTTTGAGTAGATGTAGTGCTTGACATCTTCTGTGTACCTACGTCACAGGTATAAAGGCTATTTGCTTGGTTAGTGGAAATAAGCTTTTAGAAAAGTAAATGATTTGTTGAGCCTGTATGTTGACCTACAGCTGTAGATAGGCATTCATCATACTAGAGATAAGATGCAGCATGGGGTCAAGGACCTAAAGTGGGGGCAGTATAGGAAGCATCTTACCAAATTATTTATAAGGAAGGATACCAACTCCCCTCCCCACACACACATATGGACACTGTATATATGTTTTCCAGGACATCCCAGTATCACATGAGTCTTCATTACTGTTGTGTTATATTGCTTGGATAATTTAGATTGGGAAAAATGACTGTTCATGGTTCCTTTCTACTTGTATTTTCCTTTCCTGTGTTATTGCTTCCATTATAAATTGTTTTTCACTAGTATGATTACCATGGTCCCTTTCCACTTGTATTTTCCGTTCTTGCGTTACTACTTTCAAGATACATTGTTTTGTACTGTTATGATTACCCATGGTCTCTTTCCACTTTTCTTTACTTTTCTTGAGTTATTACTTTCAAGATGCATTGTTTTGCATTTAAGCTGCCATGTTTTGATGCATAACTATACCAGTTTTCTTGTACTGAGAGAAGCTTCTCACTACAGCCCCCTGTACGGCATGAGGCAACATTTTAAATATCAGTAAAATATTCCCCATACCTTACATGTCTGACTTTGGTTTATATATAAATTAAGCATGTCCTTATTTATGATTTTATTTCTGACATATACGCAATGTATTTTAAAATAAGTATTCACAGTTTTTTCATAAAATATAACATAAGTCCAACACAGCACACAATTCTTACTAGTCCTTAAATGTAATACTGTGTATTTATATGCTGCTGGGAAAATAACATTTTCTGTGTCACATGTAAAGACGCTGAATATAGGCTATGGTGAAAGCAAAGTTGGGGAATTAATATGTTTTGTATTTTTTAGTATATCGAGAGATGACACATTTGGGCTACTAGCTGAATCTGAGACATAGCTGTTGGTCTGTATATAACTCACTCTTACACAATAGCTTAAACTGTAGTTTGGAATTCATGGTGTCTTTTGCAGCCCAAATACTGCCTCATACAAGCTTTAAAATAACAGGTAGTTAGTGAGTTTTTACATAAGTGAATAGGGTGATTGTTTTGGCAACTATTTGTTATTTTATAGAAATAAAGTTTTCAGCTGCAGAAATTTTGGTAAACTTGCCGTTTAAACTAGGTGTTAAGGGGAACCTCTCATTTGGACAGAACTCAGAAAAAAATATCGAAATATTTGTTGTTACTACCCCCATTAATATTTTTAGATGGTTATACAATTATGTGTTTGTGTATATACATACAGATATCATCTTTCCATTCCACATGGAAATCATTTGACATCACAGCTCCTGCTGTGGGAATTGTGTGTGGGTGTCAGCAGATGTTCAAGCATGTCTTTTAAAAATAATAGCTTAAACACATAGCTCATTGAATTAATAACCATCGTACACTATCTGTCGACATTTTTCTCCTTCTGCTCTTTACTAGGCCTTCAGTTATTGCTCTCGTTAGTAGATGCTGCCTCGCACATTTTTAAGTGTTACATAATACTGCAAAGATTAACCCATACCACAGCTCAATTACAATGAATAAATGCACATGTGGGCTGAGGGTGGGGGTGGAAGAGGGTCATGATGCACCTAGAAAAGTGGCTTTAAAGATTTAGGTACAGGTTCAGTATTTTGAGATCACACATTGCAATAGGTCTAATTTCTCGTAACATGAATAACTACATTTGCTAAGTTTGTGTCTGAAAGCTAAAGACTTGTATTCCATTGTAATATAAATGAAAGTTCTTTCAGATAATTGAACGTATGCTACTGATGTTAAGTGAAGTTATCCTGTAGGTTTGTTTATTTTAATGAAGTTTGCCATCATAGCAGTTGTTTTTTCCCCTTTAGGTTTCTCTATAGGATAGACCTGATTAGATTGATTTTACTATGTTTCTCTGTCAGGAAATTGCAGTTATGTGATTAGGTGATCTACAGTATGCCTGGCTTACAAGGTATCTGCAAACCCCACACATAAATCTCCTGCATATTCACTAAGTCAGATAATACCAGACTTAGTGAATAGGGGGATCCAGTATCTGTCTGCCTGGGACGACATGACTGACAGACCACGATGCTTTGCCAGAGATGGTCTGTACCCGTCGCCACCTGATATTCAGTTTACTGGCTAAGGCTCTTGCCACCCCTATAGTGCCTTTTTTAGGCAAAGTTCAAAGGACAAAACTACCACCGTAACAGGTACAAGCATGCAATTTCTGAAGGTAATGCTACTCAATGCTAGAAGTCTAAACCTCAAAATGCACTCTCTCGAGGCATTCCTAAAAATGGAGAATATCGGTATCTGTGCAGTAACTGAGACCTGGTTCAAGGCTCCAGAGAGCACCCCTGCAATACCAGGCTACAACTCTTACAACACTTTTCAGCTGCCAAACCAGGACCGAAACACTAAAGGTGGAGGAGTGTCCATATTCACCAAGGATATTCACACCACTAGGCTAATTTCCAACACAACGCGTCTGAAATTCTCCAGGTGTAACTAACACTAGGTAAGACTGAAATCCAAATTGTAGCTTGCTACAGATCCCCCACTATGCACCAATATTCTCATTACACCTTTCTAAATATACTGGAAAATATTACGATACAAACAAACACCCTAATACTGGGTGATTTCAACTACCCTGCCATTAACTGGGAAAACTACTCGTGTACCAACACCTTTGCCCAACGGTTCTTGGAATTCATAAATTCCAACGCCCTGGATCAACTAATCCACAGTCCCACCAGGGGCTCCAATATCTTAGACCTGGTCATTACCAACATGGGAAATCTATGCTCCACACCTATGTTCACCCCCTCGTTGGTCAGGTCTGACCATAAGTTAATCACCCTTAACATCCACATCCCACCCCCACCCACCAGTAAGGAAACCTCCATAAAAACTTCAAAGCCAACATCATGCTACTCAAGTCAGAAATTACAAATGTCATGACACCCATGCAGACGGGAACTGAAAGTTCGACTGCTGAATCCTATACTAAGGCACTGTACGAGCACATCCAATCATGCATGAATTGTGTCATCCCAAATAGAACCAAGATGCTCTCCTCCAAAAAAGGAAGTCAATCTAGTGGTCCCCTACCATTCACAAACTTTGCAACAAAAGGAAGAAACCATTGCAGAAAAGAGGAAAATCCCAGGATGCAAAAAACTCCCACACCAGCCTCAGTAAGAAGCTGAGATCCCTCATAAAATCCTCCAAGGCTAGTTACGAAAATAAAATTGCCAAAGATTCCAAAGACAACCACAAGGCATTCTATAGTTATGTCAAGAATCTAAATGGCAATGCTCAGATCTGCTCTGAGCTACAACAGAATGGCATTAAATATACTGATCCCAAGGATATTGCCAATATCCTGGCAGATCAATCCAGTGCCAACTTCACCCCCCTCTCACCCCCAAAACGGCCCATCTCAATACCAGAAGAATGCCAAATTCTGGCAATAATGGCCACACAGGTAAAAAACGCACTCTCCAAAGCTAAGAATACAGCATCCATGGGACCAGATGACATCCTGGGCTGTGTACTACATGAACTACAAAATGAACTGGCACCTCACCTAAGTGTCATGTTTAATCATAGTCTCACCTCAGGCTTCATGCCCACTGAGTGGCGCACAGCTACAGTTATCCCACTCCACAAGGGGGGATCCACCTTGTATCCTGGGAACTACCGCCCCATCAGTCTGACGAGCCTGATCTGCAAGGGCATGGAACGCATTATCATGGAACTTATAAACAAAGACATTGGCAACCTTCAAACACTGGACCCCACCCAGTTTGGGTTAGTGAAGGGCCGATCTTGTCTCCTGAACCTGATTGATTTCTTTGAATCAGTCTCCAGAGCCGTGGACGAGGGTAAGGC